>NC_059072.1:221025979-221325979 GCF_020497125.1 Mauremys mutica | reverse complement strand
ACACAAGATACTCCCACTTCCACCTCAAACATGAACATATAAACTAGCAATACAGTAGACCTGGATTGAGAATGAAGGTTCAGAGGGAAAATCTAAGGATCCTTTTAAATTGGAGTGACTGATAAATCTTGAGTCACTGCTTGAATTAAATTAGTGAGCCCCTTCATTATGTGCCATATACAACTCAGTCAGGTGGGAAATACAAAAGCCAATGCTCCAAAATGAAATATGAAACAAAGACAAGGAAAATGCCTATGTCTGTGTTTCCAACTCCAGCTGAGAGGTGCATATTACAAAAAAAAAAAAATCTATAGACTCTGTGATTTATTCTGTCTCAAGTACAGGAGAATTGTGCCACTCAGCCTGTCATTCCTTGGCTTGAGAAAGGGCCAGATTTACAAAGGTACTTAGGTGCCTAAAGAGACAGACAGGCATCTAGTGGGACCAGTGCTTAATTTGTAATGAAAGAGGTGCCAGGCTCAAGCAGTTTTTTTACTGTTTACTGATGCGGCAAGCCCGGAGGTGCTGGGGCTATGAACCACCAAGCTGAGAGATGCTGGGACTCAGCCCTGGCAAGTCCTGACACAAATTAACCACGGAGTGGGACTTACCAAAGTGCCTAATCAAGTTAGGTGCCTAACTCCCATTGCAAGTCTCAGGGTCTAATCCAGGGGTAGGCAACCTATGGCACGTGTGCCGAAGGCGGCACGCAAGCTGATTTTCAGTGGCACTCACACTGCCCGGGTCCCGGCCACCAGTTCAAGGGGCTCTGCATTTTAATTTAATTTTAAATGAAGCTTCTTAAAACCTTATTTACTTTACATACAACAATAGTTTAGTTATATATTATAGACTTATAGAAAGAGACCTTCTAAAATGTTAAAATTTATCACTGGCACACAAAACCTTAAATCAGAGTGAATAAATGAAGATTCAGCACACCACGTCTGAAAGGTTGCTGACCCCTCGTCTAATCCAACACACGCAGACTGTTCTCATTGCTTAGAAAATATTTAAGGGGGCACTATCCTCTTCAAAATGACATGTCTGTCTGAAATAAGTTTGTTTGCTGGCGGAACAAGTAACACTTCAGATTACTGGAAATGAAAATTTGGAGGGAGGAAAAATCTCCGCCCTCCCCCCGCCCCGTTGCCGACTTTGTGACCTGATAGCACTCTATTTACAGTTTCCCCTGTTGTTCACATGCTCTTTGACACAGCAAAAAGGGGGATAGAGTATTAAAGGAAAAGTAGGAAAATATAATTGCAATCCCACAAAAATTGGCAGGGGGACTCTGGGACAGGTGTAAGACTTGACAATACTTTTGACTCATTTTTTATCAGAATTGGCTAGATATCTGCTTAAGTGTTTCTCTTTATAGCAAAGTGCTAAAGTGAGGGCTAATGAAATAAATACAACTATCCTGCACATAGCAAATACATGGGAAAAGTACATTTTGTGATGCATTGTCCTTCCTTTAAAATTTTTCCTCATTAACTAGCTATAGTCATTCACAATGTCCCTTTGTAATATGGCACAGTGCAGAGGAGCATTTCAGCATTGTCACTTTCACGGGGCTATGCTGCTAAGACTTGAAAGAGAAAATGAAGGAAGGAAAATGTATGTTTCCTTCACAGCTTTACCCTTTTCCTGGACAGTACAGAGAGTTCTGTCGTTAGAAGCTGCTTAATTTGAAATACTGCATCCTCCAGAGCAATCCTCAGCAACCTCTGAGCTTTTATACTGGCTCTCTAATTCATTCCGTTCTGCTTAGGTTTTGTGACACATGTTATATGACTTGACACACTGCTCTCTGACTTCTGCAATACCTGTCAAAACAGCGGCTCACCGTAGATTTTGTTTCCCCCTGGGCTTACACTGGACCCTTTAAGCTTACTTTAACATCTTTTTTTTAATGTAATTGCTTTGTAGAGGAAGGAAATTGATAATGAAGCTTGTGCTTTCTATGCCTTTTCCTTCTGATCTCTGGCATTTGGCCACATCACAACAACACTAAGGGGGGAGGGATAGCTCAGTGGTTTGAGCATTGGCCTGCTAAACCCAGGGTTGTGAGTTCAATCCTTAAGGGGGCCATTTAGGGAACTGGGGTAAAAATCTGTCTGGGGATTAGTCCTGCTTTGAGGAGGGGATTGGACTAGATGACCTCCTGAGGTCCCTTCCCACCCTGATATTCTATGAAACAAAGTCAAACTGCAGGCTGCTTTTTGGAGAGACCATGACTATCTTCCCTATATAATTAGCAGCTTTTTTTAGCGGTAGTGTTATTAAATTAGCAGCAGCTCCATGAGAAGTATGCAGTAGTTTGGAAACACAATGGGAAATTGGGAGCATTGGCTTTACTTAAAGAGCTACAGTTTCCAGGAACAATGCCAAATGGTATATGTGAAGCTGAAACTTGCCAGGATTTCTTAAAAATAAATCCCAAACCCACCAATGTTCATTTTTCTCAGTTAGTTTTAACCAACTCCTGCCTTGTTCCATCTCCCATTTCAAAAGCACAAGAGAAAAATTAGCGTATCTTAACTCCTACTCCAAGGTTGGGCTTCTAATGGAAACCCTATCGGACGAGGGAGAAGAGAAGATGTGCTTACTTACATTTATAAAACTAACATTCAGCTCTTTGGCGGTATATCCTCTTTGGAGGTTGCGTCGAGCATAGACATCATAGTCTCGTACAATTCTAGTGATGATGTCTGATGTTGAGATACCTTCAGTTCTCTGTGTTGGCACAAACATTCCTGGTGAAAATGGAAAGCAAAGAGAGACGAGTGACATGACGAGATATCGCAGCAGTTAGGCAGGGATGCATGTTTTAACATGAATGCGCCTGTGGTTAAGGTGTGTAACTGGGAGCTGAGAGATATTCAGTGAAATTCTGAAGCTAATGGGAGTTTTGCCATTAATTTCAATGGGCTCAGGATTTCATCCATGTGTTCTAATCTTGGGTCTGCCACTGGTTTCCTGTATGACCTTGGAGAAGTCATTTAGTTGCCTTGTGCTTCATTTCTTCAGCCTGTAAAACTTGGATAATATTTGCCAGTATCCAGTGTTATTGTGAGGTTTAGTTGGCTGTCTGTGGCATTATAAGATCTTTAGAGCTTATATTTTATTCTATATTGCTGTTCTCATTCCCTTGGACTCTCTTGTATAGCAGAGATTCTTCATTACGCTGAAGGGGGAGTACAAAGGAAGTGGTGTTTGCTTGTACTCTTTCACAGGAAGAGGAAGTACAACCGGGATGGTGAAGAGGGCTACTTATTATTAATTATTATGATTATTATTATTACTAGCTTATTTCCTCAAAATATTTGACTAGTTTTTAACTGCTTGCCATTAAGACTAGCCCATGTGTACTGTTAAATAAAGCCAGAGGCAGAAGCAATATTAGCCGTAACCGTGAATACATCTTCCGTACAGCATTCAGTGAAATAATGCACACCATGCAAAGAAGAAAACTCAACTGCCAGAGCCAGTGTCTGGCTTATGAAGTCGAGATGACTGTGTTAAGCATGCCAAGCTTTCTACTAGGGATGGACAAACTAGTTTGCATAAAATAATTCTACTGGTCAACCTGGAAGAAGAGTAATGGCTTTGACAGTTCCGTGTGAGTTAGCCGCGATTAATCAACAGCCCTAGTAATGACCTAAGTAGGTAATGGAGATTGAGGTTAGGCCACCCACTCTATGAGTCTTGGGCCAGCGAAGCTCAGGTTTCATAGTTCCGCTTGGAAGGGAGAGCAGTTTAAAGGCACTGTTAGTGAATGATTCACAGCCCATAGTGGCATTATGCTGAGAAAACACTGTTCTCCCTCCTTCAACTCAGAGTGTCAGAGAGATGGAAGGATATGTAAAATATTAAATAATAAAGAGAGGAGAACCTCAGAGCATTGTCTGGCCCAGACACATGTAGACCAGATAGAAATGCAAAAGTCACCCACTTTGAGGGCCAATAGAGAAACCACGTCCAAACAAGCCAAATAAGGCTCCATATCCAACCATTGGTTTAATAGTTTATATATGAAACTGCAGGTGATACAGAGTTGTGAGGCTGGATTGGAAATAGTCTTGTGAAATAATAGTACTTACTACTTAATGTCTTAAAGGATTGTACAAATATTAACTAATTAATCCTCACAGTATCCCTGTGAGTTAAGTAAATGTTGTTAGCCCAATTTCACAGGGTTCAGGGAGGGAATCAAGAGATTTAAAGATAAACACATCATTTCCCCCCTCTATATTCTAATTCGTATTCTGCTAAACAGTTTTAATCATTGTCACAATACTCTCCCTAGCATGCTTTTCAGAATTGCAGCAGTTGCTAAGGAAGCTATTATGGAAAGCTGTAAAACATATCTAAGCACAGGTTAGAGCTAAGAGAATGCCTGAAAAAATACTGCTTACAATTGTTTTAGCTTAAACTGCATTTTTAGCCAGTTTCACAAACAGACTCTGGCATGTAATATTGGTAGCAGAGCAACGCTTATGTTTCTAAAATGAAAATGGCTCTTTATTAAGGGAACTATTTGCAGACATGCTGCACCTGCAGCTAGCATTCTAGCCAGGTGCACACAGGCTGACTTCTTGGCACCTCCTCCAAACCCTCCCTCTTGTAACCTGTGTTCCTCCTTTCAAGTTCCATGCAGGTTGCTACAGAATTGAATTTTTTGTATAGTCTTAAACAAAGCTGTCTTTACAATAGGAGATTAAGAATCACCCTTCCGACCAGCTTTTACCTGCTGTCAATCTCTGTTACCTGTCCCATAGTCATTTTGTGTGTGAATCTTCTATTGCTGTCCAAGGTAGTTTGGTGCAAGAATCAAGTGAAAACATCCACCAGAGATCCACAGTGAGGATAAGAGTGGATGGAAAAGGAGAACTCAGCCCTTACTTTTCTTAAAACATGAAATTTATGCTGGTTAGTCATTTACTGAATGGTCTTAATTGTCACTAGCTAAACAAGTCATATTACTGACTGTTTGGGGAATATGTAGGACAGATAACCTTGCAAAACTGAGAAATAAAATTAATCATGGTTCAGTACAACCTTCTGATATATTGCATTTCTATAAATCATCAATTAAAAAAAGTTAAGGATTTTCTGAGCCCACTGCATAGTTACTCTAAAACTATACAGTCCCTTTCTATTAAGGTTCTCCTCATCTATTAAATCTGGTTGTCTCCTTTTCTGCCATTCCCCTCACCTGTTCTAATGCTATTGTTCTTCAGCATCAAACCTAGCCTCCTTTCCATGTAGTTGAAGACCCAATTTGCTGCAGAAAACCCGGGAGGGGCGGGGGTGCACACCGTGAAGAACCTATGTAAAGGGCTATACAATCCCCATACACAGCACTGCTCCCCAACAGCTCTTTATGTGGCAATGTGAAAGGGGTGGTGGGGGTAAGGAAAGTGAGAAGTGAGTAGGTTCACAACTATGCAGATTCATTGACCAAACCCCCCAGGCCGGGAGGACTGACTGCAGTACTAATGCTTTCATATGGTGGCCAAGGATATCACCTAAGGAGACCTCAAAGCATTTTACAAAGGAGGTAGGTATCACATGTGGGAACAGAGGCACAGCGTGATGAAATGACTTGCCCATGGTCACACACCAGGCCAGTAGTAGCGCTTGGAATAGAACCCAGGCCAGTTCTCTCTTCACTCAGCTATGATGTTCCACAGTCTTGGGGAACAGATTCCATCTCCCGTTAGCCCCTAATACACATCTGCTTACTTCAATTATCTATCAAAATCCCTTAGCCAGAGCCAACATGAGATTTTAATGTAAAATGAAATCTGCAAGCCAGGCCAGCCACAGGAACAGGAGAGGTGGAGTGCTTGAGAAACCTATGGACACAGCACTGATTACCGCTACAAATAATGGCCATTTAAAAAAAAGTATAAAGGCTTCTTCTGCTCCCTTTTTAACCAAATGTACTTGAGAAATCTACCTGAGGTCATAGGGGAAGAGTGCAGTATGCAATTGTACCAGCAACCATTTGAGATGGGGACTAGCCTTTGAAACCTGACCTAGGTTATGTGACTTAAGTGAAGAAGTTTCAATTTCTTGTCAGAACTTCGGTGTGTCACACCTTTGTTTTACAGTAATGGAGAAGTAAGTGCTGGCTCCATGCAGCAGCCCCAGAATTGCTAGATTAGCCCTCACTGTCAGTGCTTGTCAAAGAGTGATTAGTAATGACACTGTAATGTTTGACTAATATGCTGTTAATCTGTTCATTTTTGACAATGTGAATTCCTCAAGGAATCAACACATAATTAACCCATTGGTCACTGCGCATTGTGTGTTCTCCTCTGTTCCCAATCCTCCGGGGTTGCGAGTCTGTTATAGAGCCCCTGTTATAGCCTGGCGCTTTAGCTTAATCATAGATGCTCATGCTTTTAGCTCACAGCAAGGTAATAGTTATCAAACACAGTGAGCGTTTCACTTAACACTTGCAAATTACCGGATAGTAGATTCTGACATTCTAGAGAGATGTGCACATATTGATGTAGGCTGGGAAGAGGGAAACGTCTCATGTGCCTGAAACAGTCTGCTCCAGAGAGCTGTGAGAGGAAGGTTTAATTGCTTCCCTCTTCTGCAGCATTCATTGTGTTATGATAGCTGCTCATGATAAAGAGGCTTTTGACATCACAATGGTTTAACTTTTTCTCACAGGGCCCAATCCAGCTCCCATTAAAGACAAATACAAAGAGTCCCATTCACTTCAGAGTTGGACTAGATCCACTGCCTCTGAACCCACAGATCACACGGCACATCATTTGTCTGACATGGAGGAGACATAGGTGCAAGAGAGCAGACACAGCAGATATAGTGAGTTGGCGAGCATCACAACAGTAACAGAAGCCAGCAAGGCATTTAAAGGATTGATTTTTGTAAAAAAAAAAAAAAAAAATAGATGTAGAATGTAGAAAAAGGGCAACATCATCTCATGATAACCTTCATTTAGAATGGCAGGTGGAATATTCCGTCAATTGTCTGACTTCAAGGTGAGATGTGAAGGGGGGGAAATGGGTTTGTGCCCTTTATTTTTCTTGCTTTATGATGCATAAAGAAGGCTTGAAAATTGTATTTGGTTTTTTCCTCTTACTGGTTTTTGTAAGAAAAATTGAGGTTTACAGCATTTCAGTAGTGCTTACGAACCACCGCAAATCAAAACAGTAACCCATGGCAGACACTATGGATGAACATACCTAGGGTAGAGGCAGTACAATATGGACCTCCCAATGCAGATCTAGTTTACCTGGGTACTGATTAGATGCTATCCTGCTGGGTACTAGAGCAATAAACAGTTTTTGAACTATATTTAAATATCTTTTTGCTAAAGAAAAGGAGAGGGAAAACTGCTGGGAAATAAAATCAACTCAGGGCTTGTATAAAAGTTGATATTCCTACAGCAATGGGAGCTTTGCCCATGCTGCACATTGGTCAGATTTTCAAAAGAGCTCCTTGCTCTTAGTTGGAACGCTTCAGTGTTCAGCACTTTTGAAAATCCAGCTAGACATTTAGGGGTCTGACTGGGATCTGAGCTCTTCTGAAAACCTGGCCCATTGTGTTTGTACATGCTACGCTCACCAAAACTATGCAAAAAGAACAGTATTCAGGTTACAAAGTCAAGCACTTAAAAGTTAGGAAATGCCAGAATTAAGGTCGTCTGTTCAATCTTAATTCAGATCTCTTGTTCCGTGGACATAGTTCAATTCCTATGAAATTCTGCCAGAAACCAGGCAGGTTTCCAACAGAAGCCTTCCTGTCAGGCAGATTTTGGAACCTTTCTGGTTTCCTGCCACCTCTCCCACTGGCTTCTCAGCAGTCCATGTGCTGGATTGACAGGGAGCCAAGAGCCTGGAAGCCCCAGCTCTCAGTTCCTTAGCAATCCATGCTTCCAGACTTCCCAGCATGTCAAATTTCAAGTCCTTGCACCAAAGTATAGGGCTGGGTTCTCAAACTGGGAGTCGGGACCCCTCAGGGGGTTGTGACATTATTATGTGGGGGGTTGCGAGCTGTCAGCCTCCACCCCAAACCCTGCTTTGCCTCCAGCATTTATAATGGTGTTAAATATATAAAAAGGTATATTTAATTTATAAGCGGGGGGGTCACACTCAGACCCTTGCTATGTGAAAGGGGTCACCAGTACAAAAGTTTGAGAATCACTGATATAGGGACACAAGAGCTTCTCAAAGAAACAGTCACCAGAAATTATTAACATGGGCAAAACACCATGCAGTTCCCTCGCCTTTTTCTTGGAAAAGGCCAAACTGTTTTGGCTGAAATGTTTCAAAAAAATTCAGCCTGAGGCGGATACCTTGCATGGAAAGCTTCAGCCCATATGATTACGGTTTGACAAAGTTATAAAGCAACCAAAACCATGGTCTTATAATGGGAAGTGTCAGGCAATCTTCATAGTAGGTGGTGCTACCAGTTCTGCCTAGAATATCATTGTGTAATGTATTGTATACCTTTAACAGCATACACATACAAATCCATACTCACTCATTAGCTATCTGTCATAAACTAAACAGTTAACAAGAAAAAAAGAAAAGAAAAACAAGATTAGAAAATACTATATTCTGCAGTGGTCTTGATTCAATATTGGGTTATGCCTATGGCTGCAAGGCCCTGGTGGTGAAAAGTCAGCCTTAGGAGGGGTGAGGACTGCCATGGCACAACCACCAGTGGCCCTGGAGATGGCCAGCAGAGCCCCAAAGAGAACAGTGTGGTTGCGGACCGGATTTGGCCAGGACAGCTGGTGGGTGCACTGATTTAGTGGGAGACAGCTACCAAACCCTGATCAGTTACAACGTGCCCTGACAGACTCCATTAAGGCCACCAAACTGAGTCCCTGGTGGACCAAGGAAGGGAGCAAATTCCACACCTGGGACTCTGCACTGAGAACACCTAGAGACCTATCCTCACCCCCCAGGAATGAAAGCTATGCTCAGCTGGTCTCAATTGTTACCATGGGCATTGAGGAAGAGGCAGGGCTTGATTCTTCACTGCCTTATGCCCGTACAAAGTGGCTGAAAAGTGTCACTAGATCAGCTTAATCTGCTCATTTACACCAGCAATGTCTTTTACACCTGCAAATGTAAATGGTGCAAGGCAGTGGAGAATCAAGCCTGCTCTCTGTGGCAAGAACAGTTTCTATTTGCTTCATTTAACATTAAAGTTCCTTTCTGTTTTATATGTTTGAGCTACACTATGGTTGGAGAGGGAATGTGAAGAGGGGTTCACACTCAAAGTAAGACATGAATGAGCTGCTTTCTCACTTATCCTAAGGCCGCATTACACTCCTGTAGTACCAGAGTCATGTAACAGGACCTTAGTGTAAATGTGTATCTGGTCCTAATGATTTTTAATTGCTAGCTGTATGCTTTCCCCATAATAGGAGTCACACTTGTGGGTCAGAATAGAGCTGCACCTTAGCCCAGGTAAAATAGGTGACTGAATGTTGGCCATGGTACTATAGGCACATGGGAAGTAAACTCCTTTTCCAGCATTTCAGTAGTGCTTACGAACCACCGCAAATCAAAACAGTAACCCAAGCAGGAATGTTTACTGGCAAACCAAATGGCTTCCGGAAGGTTACAGTTGTAACCTATTTTTGTTTATCCAGCCCAGGGCATCACCAGTGGTTTCAAGATGAGAACCCTTCTGCTGAATTCAGCAGCACTTACTTGTTGAGAGGCCAGACTGGAATGTGCATTTATCTCTGTTTTCCCTCCTCCAGCGGGTGTGATTACAAGGCAGTGACATATGTAGATGGGCTTTAAATAAAGGCTGAAATGGAGAGAGTTAAAACAGAAAAATGCCCTCACCTGCTTCCTTTATGTGCTTGTACACGTCATCCGAGCCAGCAGAGGAGTATGGAATGTCGTCATGGGCTACAAAATCAATCTGCAAAAGATACAAGAGAAGAAACAATCAGATGCAGCCATCAGGGAACCTGCATTGGTTTTGGAAGGACAGTTTCTTTTCTGAACTGCGTCTGCCTCCCTTTGAAAGTCTCATCAGAAAGGTACTATTTAAAACATTGCACTAGAGCTGGGCGGCAACAGAGCGCACCATGTGGAATTATGGTAGAACTCAGGACTTTTGGCTCCAAGAGCACAGATATAACATACCCTTGCTTTGTGTGTGATGTCCTCCTCTACGCACAAAGGATAAGGGACCTAATGCTGCTACTGTCACCTACAGGAGATCTCCTTTAACTCAAGTGACAGAGAGTTGACTTTTAAAACTGAAGGAGCAGGGTTTCTCTTCCCAGCTTCCCATATTTGTGTGTCTGCGTTTTGTTTATCTAGAAACTGTCTAGCAAACCATAGATTCATTACAAAGAACTATTTCATTTGAGCTAAAGTAAACTCCAGTGAGCTGTAGCTGCATTTGGGTTTATATACACAGTAGGGTGCACAAAAACTCACATGCACTTCACCAGGTCTGAAGTTCTATCCATTAGAGGACACTGGCACACATACATACTTTTGGCTGATGATGGCATTCAATGAAATCATTGGGAGATTTGCCCTTGATTCGGTGGGAGCAGCAGGAGCAGGACTTTAGTCAGTATGTATGGACCCGATTGTTAAAGTCCATTCCCACTTTCTGTACCTGCATTTTGTGAGTGCAGTTCAGGGACATCATTTCAGAAAAATTCAGGGGCAGGGGGACAATTCTGTCAGTGTATAGAAGATTATATTTGATTGTATTATATGCTGCAAAATCTGGGGGGACGGAAAACAAAAGTGGAGCTCATAGAGCTATGAAAAGTTGGAGGAGGTCAAACCAAGGTCAAGGAGAGCAGTTGCCCCCCTTACCCCATAGCAAATGATGACCCTGGTGCAACTGATTCTTCAGCAGCTCTATGCCACCTGAGGATCCCCCTATGTAAATCCACCCAAGCACACCAAGCAACTGGGCCCCGGATTTTCCCTAAAGAGAGACTGAGCCCTGGTCTACCCTACAGAGTTAGCTCACTACAAGGCAGTTTACATCAACCCAACGCTGTAAGTGTCTACGCTAAAATTTCACTCCCCCCCCCCACGTAACTTGCCCGATATTCCGACTTAATAGCTCCACCTCCACGAGGGGCATAGAGTCAGTGTTGATGTAGTTAGGTTGATGCTGTGTCAGTGTAAACACTGCGTTGCTTACAGCGACTGTTGCTAGCTTTCAGAAGCTGTCCCACAATGCCCCGCACTGACAGTTCAATTGGTTCAAGCACTCCTGGTGAGGATGCGCACCACTGACAGAAGGAGCAAAGTGTAGAAACGCACAAGTAATGTAATTACTGTATGCTGACGTAAATTAGATTGACTTAATTTTGTAGTGTAGACATGGTCATATGTAGTTTATTGCTAGACTAGTCCCTTATATCTGCCCCTGAACATTAACACAAAAGAGTATTCTTATTTGTTACAGCTAGGATAACAAAAATTATCTAATCACTATCCACTTGATTAATCCAGATGAGGGATGTCACCACGATCTCTTGTCCTATTGCTTTAATCCAAATCCTAAAAAATGCTAACTCTGTTCTTCGTACTTATTTGGTGGATCTCACTTGCCATGGCATCAAGAAGATAACATGCACTTCACTTACATTATAGACTTGGGAATTAGACTTTAACTATATGAAATAACAACTGGGTGCCTCTGAATATGGGAGTACCTGGCAAGTTGTGGATATTTTTAATCCTTAGTCACTTTCTAACCCATGGGAAGTCTCATGATATAAATCCCTGATATATGCTTAGCTCCAAAAGGCAGGAGATCTGAGAAGAGTGTCCTGTTATCACAGGTCAGTGAGTTAAGTTTGCATTATTGATGTGCTGGTACTTTGAGTCAGTCTCCAAAAAACAGAATACGTGCCCACTTCCATTTCCATCAAAAAGAGCCAGAGAACAGAAAGTTTTCTGATTTAGAACTGACAGGTGATTTGTAATAATTAGCTGTCAGGAGCTGAATTACTTAATTTATTCCAGCTAATAGAATCCCGTATCCTTGTTATGTATTCCCAGCAGTTAATTTACAGAAGGAAGGGATGGGGTTTGGAGAAGAATGGTACCTTATGTTTTTCTAGGAACTCCGGTGTGAGCGTCCATGGAGCATCTCTGATGACCTCATCTACGTAGCGACAGTGTCTGAGTGCCTCATACCGCTCGGTTTCATTCATTACAGTGAAGCCTTTGAACTTGTGGGTTAGATCATCACTGCAAACTGACATAAGAACAATCAACAAAATATTTCTATGTTAACATTGCACAATTAGCTCATCTGGCTAGTAAGAACTTTCTGATCAATATCCTTATTTTAAAGTTGTTTGTTGAGTTACATTCCATTTTCAAACCAAATAAAGATGTGCCTCATTCTGTCTTTGGAACAGAGACCAGAAGTGCATGCTAAATAGGAGGAATGATCTGCAGAGTTCCAGAAATTTGCCTACACATCTCTAAATCACTGTTGGACAGTTATATTGAAACCAGCACAAATTAAGAGCAAACAAGTGCAGTCATAGTGGCCTGGGCTATGGATTTAGCAGATTTCATAGCATGTGAGGTTTGGCTTGATCCGTATTCAAACAGGAAATCTCTGATGAAAACCCAGTTGTGGGATTATAAGAGGCAGTGTGCTCTGGAGGAATGTTGCATAGGAAGTGGATTTAGGAAATTTTATATTCTAATCCGGTTTTTAATAAGATGGGAAATAAGGCCTATATCCCAGAGCTGTTGTGTGGATTAGTTAATGTTTATACAGCATTCTGAAGGTGTAAAGAGCTATACAAATGCTAAATCTTATTACTGCTGCAGGAAGGGTTATTGATGTCTCAGCAGCTGGACACGCTCCCTTCTGTATCAGCGCTGATCTAACACTCCAGTGCTAGTGCAGGGGTGGACAAACTTTTTGACCCAAGGACCACATCTGGGTATGGAAATTATATGGTGGGCCATGAATGCTCATGAAATTGGGGGTTGGGGTGTGGGAGGAGTGAGGGATTCATCTGGGGGTGCGGGCTCTGGGGTGGGGCCAGAAATAAGGAGTTCAGGGTGCGGGAGGAGGCTCCAGGCTGGGGCAGGAGGTTGGTGTGTGGGGGGGGGGTGCAGCTCTGGCTGGGGCTCTGGGTGGGGCTGGGGAGGAGGGGTTGGGGGTGCAGGAGGGTGCTCTGGGCTGGGACTGAGGGGTTTGGAGGGTGGGAGGGGATCAGAGCTGGGGCAGGGGGTTGGGGCGCGGGATGGGGTGCAGGCTCCGAGCGGCACTTACTTCAAGCAGCTCCCAGAAGCAGCGGCATGTCCTCCTTCCGGCTCCTATGGGAGCTATGGAGGCAGCACTTGGGGCGGGGGCAGCGTGCGGAGCCCCCTGGCTGCCCCTACGTGTAGGAGCCAGAGAGGGGAGCGCTTCCAGGCTTCTTTTTCCAGGAGCCACAGCACACATGGAGCGGGGCAAGCCCCGAACCCCGCTCCCTGGCTGGAGCGCCGGAGCAGGGAAAGCCCTGGACCCTGCTCCCCAGCGGGAGCTCAAGGGTCAGATTAAAATGTCTGAAGGGCCGGATGCAGCCCCCAGGCTGTAGTTTGCCCACCCCTGTACTAGTGGATGCTCTTCTGCTGAAGGTGTCATCTTTTGAATAAGATGTAAAATAGAGGTTGAATAAGATGTAAAATAGAAGTATTTCCTTTTAATTGTGCCTGTCCACCTATGGTACATGCCCATCAGCCATCAAGGGCTTCTTTCTGGTTACCACACTCTCCTGGGCCTGCTGGTTTGCAAAGTATTCATAAGCAGGGCTGGCTCCAGGTTTTTTGCCGCCCCAAGCGCAAAAAAAAAAAAAAAAAGCTGAAACAGTAGTAGCAGCAACAAAAAAAGAAAAAAAAGAGTGACACCCCTTGAAAATTGCCACCCCAAAGGGCCGGAATGCCGCCCCTTGAAAACTGCTGCCCCAAGCACATGCTTGGGATACTGGTGACTCGAGCCGGCCCTCTTTATAAGATCTATTTAGAGAATTACTTTAAAAAAATCTTAACTCCAAATAAATATTTCCACAACAAGAAATAAGACAACAAGATGCACACAGTGAGATATGTGACACCAGACTCTGGTGCAGCGCAAATTTTATGTGGAGATTGATGGTTGACAGTTTAACTAGGCTGGGAACTAGACTGGGAACTGGCAGCTGAGGCCAGAGTTTGACTGGACTCTTACTTTGTTTGACATAATTTTAAGATGGACTATTTTTTATGGTGTAAAATATCATCAAAACAGGAAGTAGTGCTCAAAGTCAGAGTGTATAAACAGCTGCAGCTGAGAACATGGCAATACTGCTCCTCTGCTACTTCAGAACAGAGGCAAAAATCCAGTAAATAGATGTGCTCTTACCTCCTACTAATAAGTAGCTATTTGGGAAGAGAGTTTTGGCTTGCATAAGAGCTCTAGCATGGCCGGAGTGGAAGAGGTCAAATATCCCATCTGCATACACTCTAACTGGTCTGTCAACTGTGGGGAAAGAAACACAACAATGATTTGACTGGAGGATAGCTAATGTGATGACAACTTTTTAAAAGGGCTCCAGAAGTGATCCGAGTAATTGCAGGTCAGTAAGTCTGACTTTAGTACCGGGCAAACTGGTTGAAACTAGTAAAGAACAAAATTGTCAGATGCATAGATTAACATAATTTGTCGGGGAAGAGTCAACATGGTTTTTGTAAAGGGAAATCATGCCTCACCAATCTACTAGAATTCTTTGAGGGGGTCAACAAGCATGTGGACAAGGAGGATCCAGTGGATATAGTGTACTTAGATTTTCAGAAAGCCTTTGACAAGGTCCCTCACCAAAGGCTCTTAAGCAAAGTAAGCTGTCATGGGATAAGAGGGAAGGTCCTCTCATGGATTGGTGACTGGCTAAAAGACAGGAAACAAAGGGTAGGAATAAATGGTCAGTTTTCAGAGTGGATAGCGGTAAATAGTGGTGTCCCCCAGGGGTCTGTACTGGGATCAGGCCTATTCCACATATTCATAAATGATCTGAAAAAAGGGATAAACCATGAGGTGGCAAAATTTGCAAATGATACAAAATAGGTCAAGATAGTTAAGTCCCAGGCCAACTGCGAAGAGCTACAAAAAGATCTCACAAAACTGGGTGACTGGGCAACAAAATAGCAGACGAAAATCAGTGTTGATAGATGCAAAGTAATGCACACTGGAAAACATAATCCCAACTATACATATAACATGATGGGGTCTAAATTAGCTGGTACCAGTCAAGAAAGAGATCTTGGAGTCATTGTGGATAGTTCTCTGAAAACATCCACTCAATGTGCAGTGGCAGTCAAAAAAGCAAACAGAATTTTGGGAATCATTCAGAAAGTGATAGATAAGACAGAAAATATCACATTGGCTCTCTATAAATCCATGGTACGCCCACATCTTGAATACTGTGGGCAGACTGGAATTGGAAAAGGCTCAGAAAAGGGCAATAAAAATTATTAGGGGTATGGAACCTACTTCCATATGACAAGCGATTAATAAGACTGGGAGTTTTCAGTTTGGAAAAGAGATGACTGGGGGAAATATGATAGAGGACTATACAATCATGACTAGTGTGGAGAAAGTAAATAAGGAAGTGTTATTTACTCCTCATGACACAAGAGCTAGGGGTCACCAAATGAAATTAATAGGCAGCAGGTTTAAAACAAGCAAAAGGAAGTATTTTTTCACACAACGCACAGTCAACTTGTGGAGCTCCTTGCCAGAGGATGTTGTGAAGGCCAAGTCTATAACAGGGTTAAAAAAAGAGCTTGATAAGTTCATGGAGGATAGGTCCATTAATGGCTATTAGCCAGGATGGGTAGGGATGGTGTCCCCAGCCTCTGTTTGCCAGAAGCTGGGAATGGGCGACAGGGGATGGATCACTTGATGATTACCTGTTCTGTTCATTTTCTCTGGGGCACCTGGCATTGGCCACTGTCAGAAGACAGAATACTGGGCTAGATGGACCTTTGGTCTGACCCACTATGCCATTTTTATGTACTTATGATTTTCAGCTTTAACAGGAATCATGTGTGAATCCAGCTGATCAATTTTGGCCTCTAGTAAGAATGTTGTGGGGTTTTTTTCTCCTCAGATATGCAGAATTACAGTGGGTAAATGTAAAATGTTTTATTCCACTTACTCTTCTACATCCTTGTGATGGGGCACCTGTCCCACACTGGGCTCTAAGGGGTTAATAGAGCCCTTGGGCAGCTGCACAGGAGGCGGCAAATCAGAGAGGGGTTGTGAGGTGCAGCCAATCAGGGCTGGGCTGGCCCATATAAGGGCAGCAGAGCAGCTTTGGTTACTCCCTGGAGCTTGAGGAGGGAGATAGACTGGCTGCCTTGCAGGTTGAAGGCAGTAAGCACCCTGGACAGAGCAGTGCTGCAGGCAGAGACCCAGGGAGCTAAAGGCAGATGCTTGCGGGCTGCAGGGATCAGCAGGCTAAGGCCCTGAGGGTAAAGAGGGTGCTGTGGCTGTGGGGAAGTGGCCCAGGGAAATCTACTGAGGAGTAAGACGGGGTGCCGCAAGCAGCAGCCATCTACAGGGTCCCTGGGCCGGGATCCTGAGTAGTGGGCAGGCATGAGTCCCTCCCCTTCCCCCACTTGCCACTGAGAAAGTGACTAGACCAAGGGACTATGACATTCCCCTGGAAGCGAGGAGTACAGCATGTGGCACAGCTGGAGGGCTGTGTCACAAAGACAATGCCCTGGTCCTGGAAGTGACATGGATCCCAGGAGTAGAAGTGACTGGCGGGATACCACCAGAAGAGGGAGCTCCGGCTAGCATAGCTGATCCCTGGAACATCCAGCAGGGGGCGCTGTAGTGGTGAGTCCTATCCCATCAGAATCCTCTTTACTGTGTTCTCCTCAAGTTGGCCTCTTTATTATCCTCCCTTTTCCCTGAATTATTACTTGGAAAAAGGTCTTTTTCCTATCTCACTCCATTTGTGTCATCTCACATTTTTCTCTGCTCCCTGCCTTTTTCTCTTCCTCAGCTTAATGCTGTACACACGTTTGTTTCCTCCTGCATCTACACCTTTCCTCTTCCCTCAAACTCTTCTCCTTTCTGATTAACCTTTCTATCTTTCCCATTCTTATTGCCTCCTACTGTTTGCTCCCTACTACCCATCTCTTCCTGCACCCCACTCTTCATGCCCTGGCAGTGGGCTGCAGGCCTAAAGAGGACCTGCTTCACTGAGTGGCATGCCTGGCCACTTGGCTACAGATAGGCAGTCCCTGTACAACTGGAAGAGAAACAACTGGGGCTCTGAGCTCCAGAGCTGCTGCTGCCATGCAGCAGAAAGACATGTCACTGCTCAGGATGACCATATCTCCCATGACTCAGATGAAATGTGGAGAAAACCATGTTTCTTGGAAAACTCACTGGGAAGATGGGGATGCTTCCTCAAAGCAGGGTAATCGGCAGCTTTTTGGGGCCCCCTGTAAAACCATCAGTTGGGATCCTCCCCACCATCTGAAAGGTCCATGATCCAGAGTATAACCTACCATAAACTCCTCTGCCATGATACCAGATTAGAGGGGAACAGATGAGGTGTTTAACACTTGGCTGTGCATTATGCAAAGGGAGTTAGAAAAATAGTGGATCAACATTTCCATTTAGACAGGTGGAGGGAGGAATTTGTAATGTGACCACCCAAGGTCTCAATAAAGGGAAAGGCTCCCTGATTCTCCAGGGCTGTAATTAGTCAGTCAGCATGAATTAGCTCAGACCCCACACCATTTGGAACTGGAGAATGGGCTCCAAACATCACACTATCATTGTGGGGGCCCTGATGCTATGGTGTTGCCTGCACTGCGGGCCTTGACTGTCATTGTAATGTCAGAAAGGAAAAAGTGGTTTCTCAGCACACCATATAGGTACTCAGGCAGAGTATACATACACTCATAAGCTGTGGTGCTGTCAGAAGAGATATATCACAGCTGTGATGCAGAGGCCATGAAGTGTGTTTCGAAATGTGAGGAAAACACTCATTTTAGCCAGTATCCCATATGATTTCAGTATGCAAATAACCTGTGTGTTGAGATTTGCTGAGTTACCTCTTATGTCCAAATCTCACTGCCCAGCATTTTTATAACTGTTCAAAAATTAAACTGTACATTTAACAACTACATTAACGTGGGTGGTCTGTATCTCTAAGAAAACATAAATATCCTTTTGTTACACCTCCCTGAGCCCCGGTCAGGTAACATATGCTGCTCCTCCTCCCAACTGAAGAGTGCTTTTGTAATAGTGAAATACATTCACAACTGAAAGGCTATGTCTGTGGAAGCTGCTCTTAGTGCTGTTAATGCTGCTGTCAGCAAAGACGTCCAATTAATCAAGACTCACCTGGTGTTCCCAGGCGGGCCTGAGTGATGGTTAGTTTCTCATGTGGGGCTTGGCACTGACAGCTTATTTCGTCTGCAAATGGAGCAGGTGCAATCAGAGTCTGGAAGGCAATGGAGGGGTAGTGACAGAAAAAAACAAAACAAAAATTACATGAGCAAATATCTAGTTCATTCTTCAAACAGGAAGACAAACCTGAATCATTTCATTGTATGTCAGCGAGTCCTAACTGTGCATAATTATAGCTTGTTTCCTTTTTGAAATCACTCATGAGCTCACTCAATTTATACAAAAAGTGTCAATTAAGTACTGAGGAGACTATGGTGTTTTTAAAACACCATGCAAACTAAACCTTGGTCTTAGTCAAGAAGCTCTAATGTTTTGGAAGTGGTTCAGGAAAATAAACAATCTATCCACACATTGAATTCAGGTCTCTCGGGTTACCAGCTCAGTGTGTAAGAAGCTTAGTTCTTGGACTGTTGATTGTATGAGCTTTCTCTTTCCCTGGGCTATGTCTTGTCTACTGAGGAAATCCAAAACGATCAGCTGGCACAGTAACTTGTCTACTGGAGGACTCAATCAGGGTGAGTAGGGTTCCATTTTCCTTAGTGTCTTTTCTGTAGTTTTCAGATAAAACATCTACTTTTTGCATTTATTATGTGAGCATGGGATAGTTGTACTTAGATCAGTGTCCAGGAGGTAAAATGTTCAGTTATATTAGAAGTAACTGAAACTGATTAGATACTAGGATTTTGGAAGACACTAACTGACCATCTCCTCACTAGCTTTTGAGTGGATTGGGCACAAACTCCACCCACTGACAAAAATTAGATATAAACTACCTCTGTTGAATTTTTCATGAAGCAAGCGTCCTTGATACTTCATTTTATTATTGATAAAGGGCATACAAAGTCAGGGCTGGACTAAGTCTGACTGACTTATCTGGAATTCCTTTCATTATTATTATTTTTTTGTATTGCAGTAATACTTAGACACCCTAACTGAGGTCTGAGCCCCATTTTATTAGATGGGGCTATATATACATATACTAAGAGACAGTGCCTGAAGAGTTTATACTTGAAAGGTACAAGAAAGACAAAGGGTGGGAGAAATCAGGTGGTATATCCCCATTTTACAGATAGGAACTTCCTGATGCAACGAGAGTTTGAATGTTTTGTCAGGAAGTTATCAGCAATTATAACCTTGGGTATTAGATGCCTTGCACCTTGTGATTTATTAAGGGTGGAAATACCATTTGCTTGTTAGTTTTGAAATCCATTAGTTGAAAGTAGTAATCAATTAACAATAAAAAGGTTTCCTCCTTTATCAAAAGCACATACATCCCCTATTAGTCTTTGGGATTTCATGACCTTGCATCATCTGTCTTGTTGTTTTGCTCTTTGGAAGAGACTGCATGGAGCACACCCAGTTGTCATATCTGTTATCTGAGCACTCATTATTGGCCATAACAAAATATTTCTTGCCCTTTAGTTACATTTTTCAATACTTGGAAGACTGCTATGTCATTTAGTGGGCATTTTTCAGCAATGCCAGACCACTGTGTCTCCTTTTAGCAAAAATTTCCCACTTACCTCTTTTCTTTTCTTGGAATGGCTGATATGGGTTCACATTGGTTACTAGCGTTGCTCTTAATTTAGGCCATTCTTGTAAATACATTTTTTTTATGACGAATCTCCAAACTTAAGAGGCACTTGCAATGGGACCCTTTGTTTCTTGACCTGAGAGGGTGGCTTCCACTGTTACATAAAGGTGAGCTCTAGGATTTGTTTGTAGCCTATCTTGGTTGGGATTCACCACCAATATTGCTTTTATAAAACTCTCATCACTCCTACAGATTTAAAAAATCTCCTGTATTGCAGTGAAGCTGCCCTACTTTCACTGATGCCTTCATCATGTTAAATGCATCTGCCACGCACTGACAAAATTAAAAATAAAATATGGGAAAATCAAACTTTCTGTTTGGGTTCTGTGGAAGGGAATCCTGCTCAGATAGCTGCCCACATAGCACAGTGCACACTCGTTTCTTTATTTTCTAATCACTGTCTTTTTGCTTCTGTCTCCGTGATTGTTGAGTGCTAAACTGCCTTTTTATCTCTAAGCAATGTCAAGTTACACAACATCCCACACAGGGTGCTTCATGCTGGGATAAAGAGGAAGGCAGGAATGTTAAAACAATAATGGCTATGGTCTGAGGCCTGCAACTGGTAATCACATCCTAGCTAGGTACAGGCTGTTTCCTGGGAGATTATTTGAAGAAAATAGGTCTGGTTTGCAGCAAGAGATTTTTTTTATTTTTATTTTTTTGCTAGTCAAACAGCGTAAACCTTTTACCCATATCCATTTCATTGCAATACCGAGCAGCTTTTTCTCTTGGCCCCAACTAAAGCCAAGCACATCCTGTTTTAGCTTCCCACGAGCCTGGGTCTTGTTGGAAAAGGTTTTGCCCATTCTTTTCTTACCATGTGACTTCTTGACCTTCAGACATTAAAATGCACAATAATTAGGGACAAGTTACTAAAATCAGGAATATGTCAAGGAGGAACACACATTCAGAAATGCATACAAATAATGTGCTTATAGATCAAACAAAACACAAAGGAGACTCTCAATTGGTACCTGAGGCTGTAATCATTGAATCTAGATGAGGAAAAATTGTAGCTGAACCTCGTCACTTTTGGAAATGGAACTGGCCATCCAAGTTACTTAGCCCTTGAACGCTGAGGGGAGTAAATTGCAATGCCTAAATGCCTTTAAAAATCTGGGCATAAGTGTCAAATTTAGCCCTGGGCTATAGTAATTGTAAAGACAATGTGAAATCATCCTGACAACACTGAAATTCCCCCTCCCCCTTCTAACCAGCTTGAAAACTGTTTCAGCTAAACTGGAGCCATAGTATAGACCAGGCTTGGGTGGCCCAAACTGTTTTTATTGAATCAGTTTCAAAATCACCTTAAACCAATTCAGCAAAATCAGTGGTTTTGAAATCACGTGAGTATAAATCACAGGTGACCAACCTGAGCCTGAGAAGGAGCCAGAATTTACCACTGTACATTGCCAAAGAGCCACAGTAATACATCAGCAGCCCCCCATGAGCTCCCCCCTTCCAGCACCTCCCGCCCACCAGCAGCCCCACTGATCAGCGCCTCCCCTCCCTCCCTGCACCTCCTGATCAGCTGTTTCATGATGTGCAGGAGGCTCGGGAGGGAGTGGGAGGGGGCGTGGGAGGAGGGAGGACACGGCAGGCTCAGGGGATGGGGAGGGAAGGGGTGAAGTGGGGGCAGGGCCTGTGGCAGAGCCAGGGGTTGAGCAGTGAGCACCCCCCAGCACACTGGAAAGTTGGCGCCTGTAGCTCCAGCCCCGGAGTCGGTTCCTATACAAGGAGTCGCATATTAACTTCTGAAGAGCCGCATCTGACTCCAGAGCCACAGGTTGGCCACCCCTGGTATAAATGGTTCAGGCCACCCAACCCTATGGCTCCAATTAGTTTTTAAAATGGTTAGAATTTGTGGGGAAATCTCCCTGGTATAGACAAGCCATCTCCCTTTACCTGAAGATCCCTGTGCACCAGCTGAGCAGTGGATCTAATTTTGCATGTCTCCCTGCCAATCAAATTTAGGTGTGGAGGATCTGGCACTAGGAGTGGTTTGAGATCCACATTATCTCTGCACCTGGTTTCTGTCCATTCACATGAGTAATCTCTAAGGTACCCATGTATTCTTGGCTCAATATCCCTAGGTGTGACTGACAAACACAGATCAGATTATTTAGTTTCTTTTTGAGTGCACAAAGAATGTTGCAATAATAGGGCTTGCTTGCTATGTCCCCACCAAGGAAATATCTCTCTCCATCCATTTGCCAGCATATTATATTTCAAACAGATTACCAACCAGGACACTGAAGGTAACTGTTTTCTCCCCATTTCTCCCCCTCTGCCAGTGACTGCAGAAAAACACTGAGCCAGAGAAAATGTAAACAAATAATAATTTAGTTCAAAAAGAAGAGTACTAATGAACAGTGTGGTTAATTCTGCCATGGTGGCATCTACCTGGATATAATTATTCAGGAACTGCTGTCTGTTTCTGGTGCAGGTCCAATGCCAGATATTTGCAGTGGGAGGTGGGAGGGGGTGTGTGTCGGGGGGGGGGGTGTTGCAGAATATAGCCTGGCTCCTTATTTTTCTTCGTGTTTTATGCCCTGATTGTTGAACCCTAGCTGATTTACTGTTGAAAAGGACACAGGTGAACAGAAGCAATAATTTATAGAAAATTTTGGAACTGACTTCCTCATTTTTTCCCCTCAAAGAGAATAGTTTTTATAAAGGGTTTGAGTTCCCTTCCTCTGACTCTGTGTGCTAGCAAGGAATTCAAATGTCTCCAAAGGGGAGGAAAAAGCATCAGAACTCTTGCCAGGAGAAGCCCCCAGTCCAGATCACTTCCTTAAGCTAGTAAGAATAGACCTATAGGCCACGCTTTCCTCTTCTTGCCAGGGAAACTTTCTAGCAGAGTTTATCTCAGATTATGACGAGTTTGCTGAGATTTCTCCAATTACTCTGAATAAATTCATTCAACACAGTAGAACTGGCAGAGCTATACAAGGAGGAATTTGGCTCCTGGATTCTAAATCAGATAGCTGTACAACAATGATTAAAGGCACACTGTCTAAATATATTTTACAAGGTGCTGTTACTTGTAACCGCTACAATTTCTATAACTTTGTGAGAATGGGGTGGTAACTGATGTAAGGTTAGGGTGACCAGATGTCCTGATTTTATAGGGACAGTCCCAATATTTGGGGTTTTTTTTAAATATGGGGTTCTATTACCCCCCACCCCCGTTATGATTGTTCATATTTGCTATCTGGTCATCCTGTGTAAGGAGCTCTCTCCCCTTCCATCTATTGTAAAACTGAAACAAAAGACCTGAGGAGCAGATTGTATTTGCACAGACGTACCTACTTTGTGTAGGTCATCAGCGGAGAGACCTACTTTGCAAAATGATCAATTTTGGCTGCTTTGGGTTAAAATGTACTTTAATCTTGGGTGCAGGGGCAATGAAATGTTGATCTTTATTGTATAACGAAAGGGCAGCAGAATTGTCCTTAGCCTGCTCTAATTCAGGGGGGTTACCCTAAGCTTACTTCATTTGCTAAGCAGGGGGTAGGGATGCCAACTCCAAGTGAAAGTCAGAGGAGGTGGAGACAGGGGTTTCTGCCTAGTGGCGTGACCTCTGTTTAAGGAGTCCTAGATATCATTTTACCCTGCCTCTCCAGTGTTTAAAAATAGACTCGATCGAGGGTCCTTATTTCTGCTCCGTAATCACTGCTGCTGAAATCATTGAGCAGGTCTAGAGTCCTGAACATTAGACCTGGTTTGTGGACAGTGTCATGGTGAAAGGCAGCACAGCGGATGCAGCAACAGTAAGGTTCCCCGCTACCCAGTGAAATCGCTTAAAAAGTGGGCTACGTGGTGGTTTGCATTCTAGCATTGCGGCTAGAGGCAGTGAGCAGTGTGAGTGGCAAGCAGACGCAGTGGTGAGGAGTGGCAGGGATGACTGCGGCAGGGGTCACCTGTGGCAGCGGCGGCATCACTCAACCATTTCCACCCTTCAGGAGTGGGAGGTGAAGCTGTGTTAATGGTCTGCTGGATTCTGGGACTTTGCTGACCTCACACAACAAACTGTGAGTGGGTTCAGTGGAGGGAAAGGGGAGTGGTATGTTAATGGCCATTTGTCCATTGGACTTTCACACAGCAAGGTGGGAAACTGAGGCAAAGGACTGCCCAAGATACCATGGGGGCAGGTGCTTACTTATAGTTTGCATGCTTTTGAGTCACTGTGGTGTTTTCCCACAGTAATACTGTGTTCCCTCTCTCGTAATAAAAGTTTTCTTTTGTTGTGCAAACACTCCGCGCTTGTGAGCGGGGATGTCTTGCCTCTTAGTGAATGTCTACACAGTGTTTCAAAACCCACAGCCATGAGTCTCAGACTCTAGGTCTACAAATTTGAGTTTGACCTACGGCACTAAAAAAGCTGTATAGGCATTCGGGCTTGGCCTCTGAGGCCCAGAGAAGTGGATAGATTTTAGAGCTCCAGCACCAGCTGCAATGTCTACAATGCTGTTTTTAGTGCCATAGTGTGAGCCCTGCAAGCCTGAGTCTGTAGTTCTGGCCTCTGAGACCCATTCCTGTGGATTTTAAAATGCAGTGTAGACATTCCCCTGGATGGCTGTAAGGGTTGTGTTTAGTTTCCCCGTTTTCCGGGTGGGGATTCAAGGTGGTTCTGTTTTATATTGTTAAGAGGAACATTTATAAAAATGTTAAGAGGAACTGTAGATCTTTTGCTACCACCATCACCTTGCAGTTTTTCAGTTGGTTTATTTGATATGTTTGACAGCATTTAGTGTACAGTCTGTTTCATTATATCCCTTAGAATAGGGATGGGTTAGTTTCGTTTGTGTGGGTCTTTCACACAGCAACAAGGGAGAGAAATTTTTTTTTGAAAATAGGAAAATGTTGTTGTAAAACCACAGAATTAGCAGAAGGATTCAGGGACAATACTTTTACACTACTTTTATCTCATTTTTTAACTCCCTAGATTTCAAGTTGACAGTCTCTTAAAAGCAGAGAGAGACTTTGGACCAGTTCCAAAATAGTAAACTGATTTCAGTGGAACTAATCACATGCATAAGGACTACTCATGTAAGGACTTGTAGCACTGGACCCATAGTTTGCAAACAATGACTACAAATCAGGAAACGTGAAAATCTGAGGGGAAAATTTAAAGCACATTCAACACATTCGTTAAGAATAAAATACTACCAAAAATCTTATAAGTAACTGAAGAACAAGAAATATACACATGCTGGGTCTGCTAAAACATGAGCATTCCTTGCAAATGAAGACTCTCTTAAGGCAGCGATTCTCAAACTTTAGCAACCCAAGGACCCTCCACTTTGATTTAAAATTTTTCTCGGACCCCCAGGCCCCACCCCTACCCCATCCCTTCCCCCAAGGTCCCACTCCCGCCCCTCCTCTTCCCCACCTCTTTCTGCCCCAAGAGTGCCCCGTCCCCGGCCCCGCTCCTCCTCCTGCTCAGCGGCGTGCAGGAGGCACTGGGAGGGAGGGGGAAGAGTTGATCAGTGGGGCCTGTGGACTCCCGTTTGAGAAATGCTGCCTTAAGGACGATCTAGGTCTGCCTCTGGGTACTCAAGGAATGCTTCTTGAAGGACCAGGTGTTCAGGGAGTGAATTTTTACTCTTGGGGATAGGTGTCTGATTTAAGATTATCTTTTTTGTATCTATTGTTTCATGATATTACCTCACAATTATAAATTAAAACTATATTACCAGTAACCATGACCCAGCTGAGGTGTATTACACTGCAATTACAATTTAACTGCCCCTTATCTCTGTGTACCTCCAGGTAAAGATTCTGCAAGTGGAATTTAGTTAAAAGTTCTGTTGATGATGCATGAACCAGAAGAGAATCCAGCTCATTCTCCCAGATTTCTGTCGGCTCTGCAGAGCTAATATGAATAGAGTTATTCAGAATACTCTATTTATATTTTTAATAATATTTTTAAAATATTCATCCAATTTGCAAACAATCCAGACAGCCTTTTTTCAAGTACTGTCTGGGCTTCATCCTCCATAAAGTCATGTTATGCATTACTAATCTTCGTATAATAATTATTGACTGACTAATAATCATAAGATGCAAGTATAAGTTTCAGAAAGAAAGGAACAATGCAGAAAATTCTTCCCATCATTTTACAAAAGCGTGTGGTGATATGTATAGATTCATAGCTTTGTATGGCCAAAAGAGACCATTATGATCTAGTCTAACCTGCATTTCAAAAAGTGGTTTCTGCATCAAGCCCATAGGCTCTAACTCAACCAGAAATGATTGTTTAGAAAGTATGACATATTTTAGAGGTATGTTGGGTCCCAAACTCAAACAAAGCACAAGTGAAAGAACCAAATATGTACCAAACATCAGGTACACGAGATGGAAAAAGACACAGTTTTGCAATTCAACACTGCCTCGGTACAGACAAGCATTTCATGGAAGGTTAGCCACCAACACAGAACCACAAAAGAACAATCGGAGGGCAAGCCATTATTTAATACTTCCGTCAACCTAGCAGCATCTACCTCTGGTCTTAGGTCAGCTTAATTACATCGCACAGGGCATGAAAAGTTTTTCATGGCCTTGATCAATGTAATTAAGCTGACCTAACTTTACAGTGTAGACCAACCCTTAGTTTCGGCCTATCTTTGTATATAGAGCTGGCTGTGTCAGTGGTTTCTGTATATGTATTTCTGACAAATGTGAATAGTTCTTAGCTCCTTCCTATGGGTTTTTTCTGCTTTAGTATTTTTTATGTAGTAAATTCCTTGCTTTTGCTGTCTAGTTACACTAGCCTTTTTACTCATCTTCCTAGGCTGTGATATAGACATTCACAATAACTGAAAAAGCATTGTTTGAGACCTAGACAATGTTCAACTGAAACATCAAATTCCAAATAGCATAACACACATACATGTGAGCAAGAAATACAATACATTCTACAGTATATAATATTTGCACCAATTCTCCTATCTTATGTGTGACTCTAGCAAAGACATCTCCGTAGTTCTATATATCTGACCAATAAATAATGCAACATCTTGTTGCCAGGGGTACAGCATATTTAGATATGTAGCAATGGTGTGACTCTCAGTGAAGTGAAAGGCAAATCACAATCTAATTCTTGGTGGTGACATGCTGCAGGCAAAGAAAAAATATTTTAAAAGTGTGCCAAAGAAAGTTATGTGCATACAAACAGAGGCCAGATTTGATACCCTTTTAAAATTTTTGGTCCAAAACAGCCAGAAATCATGAATACTAGTTTCGGGTCCAAATACAGTACACAACTTGTACAGGGCTAAGATCACCTACATTTAGTCAAGCCATGCCTCTTTTAAGCTGTTCATACACAGCTTTATTACACAGTCATCTGCTCTAATGCTCCTTTTCCCATGACATCTGTACCCCAGCATAGATCCAAATTGAAGAAGAGCCGAGGTCAGGCTCCCTAAATCACACCACATTGTGGAAAAACAAAAGCATGGCTGGTTTTGTAACTATAAAAAAGCCCTTTATATCTATAATGTTACTAACTATAAAAGTTAAAATCATATGCATTTGTTGAGAAGTTTACTTGTGTGAACTGGTAAGAATATCTGAAATATTTCTAGAGCAGTTATGTATGAATCATCCTGAGTCATTGTTTAAATATCAGATCAAATAAAAAGGAAAAAAAGTCAGCGATCAAAATATTGAAAGTCAAGGCTAATACAATTTTTAGAAAGAGCTTCTTCAAATTTCATACTTAGTCGCATCAGTGAGGAATAATCTCTACAGCCGCTATAGCTCTGTTTAAACCATTATTATAGCTCCACCAAGTGAGACTAATATATAGTAATCTTTCTCATCTACTCTTAACTGAAATGTTAGCATTTTTCAAAGCTCCTGAATGATTTCACCAACACAACTAGCATATTTTTAAAAAATTACTGTAAAAAATGATTAAAGCCCCTAAAATAAAAGTTTCAAAAGTTTCTAAGTGACTTGAGAGCCTAAGTCCTCTTTTCTAAAGGAACTGAAGGCATTTAGGAACCTGTCTCATTGAAAGTTAATGGGACTTAGGCTCCCAAGTCCTATAGGTGCTTTTGAAAATTTTACGGTAGAGACTTATTTTGGAAGGAAGAGACATACAGTATGAGTAAAGAAAACTCCCACTGCACTTAAGTGAAAGGTCAAACCAAGTGGTAGTCCTTCAAGTTTGTTTTCAGGTAAGTTTCTATGTGTATTGTTTTCAACTGCAGCACTGTAATTATAAATTGCCATTGCTTCTTTTTGTTGTAGACACTGTCTGGGATTGTCTCTAACCCCACCCGAGGATGTGAATTGTTATTATTATTTATTTAATATTTAGGTTTTGGTAATTTCCACTGGGCAATAGATGCTTTCCCAACCTGGACGAAGACAAAGGCCTTGATCCTGCAAGGAGCCAGGAGCTATCCACAGGGAATTAATTGCAGAATCAAGCCCAAAGACTGCATCATCATAAACAAACTAAATAAATAGGTTCAGACAGCTGCATCTTCCAAATTAACTCTCCTTCCCCTCCAATCTTCTCTATTCCACGTGCCTCTGCTTCCCAGCTAAACTAAGGGCGTGCCTATGCTGTGGGTTTTTAGCCACCTAGGTAGCTGCATTGGCGCAACCCCCTAGTGTAGACATGGTGCACCAGTTTAAAAAATACAATTTGCACTGGTGCAAATTATCCCATTTTCAAACAGTTGGTGCTTCCATAACCAGACCATGTCTACAGTATAGGTGTATATTGGAATAGCAACACTTGGATAGCTGCACCAGTGGCTAAAACCCACATTGTAGACAAGACTACAATGTAATAGATTGTTTCATTGTCTGAGGCGAAGGTCACTGAAGGGGTGTGAAGAACGGAGCTATTAATTGGCAGGCAGATGCATGAAAATAGGGAACACAGAGTAGGCAAAGTTAGAGGGAAGGATGGAACAGGGAGTATCTACTTCAATATGAATTCTTAGTGGAGCCTCTGACTGGCTTTTTTCAGTTCAAAAATCCCAGACAGTGCCTGGAAAAAAAAGAAAGTCATAGCAATTTAAATAAAAACAGTGCTATATATAGGAAAAACTCATATTTCAATACACATTGAAACTTACCTGAAAACTGACTTCAGTGTCTCCTGCTTTCCTCATTCACTGAAGGACACAGAAGTTTCCTTTAATCCTACTGTGACACTCCGTGCCAAGATGGCAGCCTCCATGACATAAAGTCAGAGGGATTGACTGACTGAAAAAGAAATATTTACATTGTGACAGATATTAATTAAAATATTTGCTGTTTTGGGGAACCAAATAAGCAATTCTTTTTTTTAATTAAAAAGCCAATAACAGTAGATATCTACTATACAAAATATCCATTTATGAAGTCCTACTAACTCCTATTGCTTTTGTGAAAATATGTATTGACCTATGCAAAGTTTCATTATTAATTAATGGACACTTTCTTCAAGCATTTCATGTTATTTGATCTAATTTTGAATATGTATATTTAGATTTTTAAAATTGTTTGTTTGTTTTTTAAACTGCCTATACAAAAAGTTCAGGGCATGCTGACTATTCGTTACTCTCAGACCAACATAATGACCACCCAGCTGCATGAAAAAAAAATCATTTGTAAATAACACAAACTCAGCTCACCAGTATTACATAATTGCCTGGTAACAAATTAAAATACAGTGTAATAGAATTATAGTAAAGTTCTTTTAATTAGGACTCCCCAGTACAGAGCCTTGTATCCCAGTTAAGTTGCTGTCCCAATTAATGATCTAACCCAACTCCCATTGACTTCAAAGGAGTTGGTTCAGCAACTAAGAGAAGAGGCTATTTAAAAAATCTGAAAAGACTTAAAATGAAATCAAGCACTGTGCTGAATAAGAATAATGGACTAAATCCTCAGTTGATATAGTGGCATAGTTCCATAGTTTTCAATGGAGCTATGGTGACTTATACCAGATAAGGATCTGGTCACATATACACTACTTTCCATCTTTAGTTGATCTTTATTAGTTCTTTTAATCTTTATCATTTTTGTACATAAAGAACAAAGCTTAGAAATTCAAGCCTTTTATTACTCTGTTAAGTTCCATTTAACCCTTCTGGCCATTGGCTATCAATGTTTCCACTTTAAGACACACTTTTGCCAAAAGAGTTCTGATTAAGCAGCAGTCAGGACCATTCACTATCATGGGGATAGTGGACTGCATTCTTAAATATTCAGGACCATTCACTATTAGGTGGAGTATATTGTATTCTTAAATATTCTGACTTCTCCTCTATTTCAACACTGGCACATTTCTTTCAGCAAGTATGGAGGTAAGGCAGATATTTAGTCCCACAATCTCATCTTGGAAGTACGAGTTTTCTATAAATCTTTATTCCAAGTGTCTCTATTGTCATTACTGATTTATTAATATTCATGAAGCTCTAAAACAGATCATTATGAGTTCCTGTTTTATTCATGTATTTTGGTTGCCACCTTCATTTCCATAGGAATTCTGCTGGAATGACTGATACTGTAAATACCTGCTTCACACTGACATTTCTTCCTTTAAATTCTTTTTATGTGGCAGGATAGAAGGGATGTAATGTATTCAAAAGGGATGTAATGTATTATGTGGAAGAAAAACCTTAACAAACAGCATTAGTAAACACAGTGCAGTACAAACATTAACAAAAACCCACCCAAAGCCTTTCCATTAACAGGTTTTTTTTTAAAGTTGTTAGTTAATTATAAGAAGAGCTAGTGGAAAATGTTAATTTAGGCCAACTCCAGCAACTGTTGCTATTTGTCAGAACAGTATAATATTTGAAATATAATGTTAAATGTAATTATTGAAGTTGGATTTTTTTCAATTGTTTTAGTTAAGGTTGTGATTTAATTTTGGTGGCAAATGATCTCATTTCCAGTGCCAAACTATTGCATAAGTCATAGTGTCACACCTTATTGATATCCATTTCTCAGGCTTCTTTCATATGTATCATCATTATCCATGCCTTGTGGTAACACATATAGGGAAAAGTTAACAATTACCCTTATCTAGAATAATAAACCAGACAATCTTAAATGCAGAACAACAATAAAAACATTCCAAATGTAAGAAAGATTAGCACATGAAAATACACAGCTCTAGGATGTTTACACTTAGGCTGCAGCACCCCGAATGGAGCCTGTGCTTGTTTGACTGTGAAGTGGCCTGGGTTGCCTGGATGAGCCTTTTGTCACCTTCAGTCAAAGACTAACAATTTGTTTTATTATCACACACCTTCCCCCCCCCCTCAGTCCCATTTCTCCAGGCTTCCCCTTCAAACAGCCTCTTGTAATCAATTGGCAAGCTCCCCTCTCAGATATAAAGGATTGGTGGCATTTACTATAATTTAGAGCCCTAAATCTCATTAGAAGCCTGCACTCCAAAGTTCTTTATGACTTTAGAAAAGCAGCCAGTAACACCTCATTATCTTGTCTTATTTGTTAAAGAGCTGAATCCTGCCTGATGCAGAATGAACCTGCAGAACCCTGGGAGTGAAACTGAACACTGATGGTGGAAGAGGGTTTTTAATGCAATACATCAGACATACAGCGATAAAGGAATTCTCTACCGTATGTGCAGCCAGCTTCTCTGAATGCACTGTTGTCATACACTAATTATTTAAGATCTGCAGCTCTTCTTTTAATGCAGCTTTCCTGAGTCACATGCTTTCTATACCTGAAGTGAAATCATGGAAGTGTACACTGGAAATCTCATTAGAACCTTTTAGAAATGTGAGTGATCTTGCCATATCATTTTTCCCCCACATGCATCCTTAATTCACTGTCTTTTATTCAGGGATGTGGCAATTCTGCTTATCTGTCATTTTATTTCCCAAAGTCAGCACAAAGACAAAGAACAGGCGAGGATACAATGAACAGCCTTGCTGTAAATCCGAACCTAAGAAAGGCTAAAGAAAAATGCCATTTTTACATTTTCCGACATTGTTATAGAAAGAGACCTGCCATAACAGAATATTAACCTCTTCCTCACAGAAAAAAACCACAATAATCCTAAATAGTCTGTATTTTTTCCACAGCTGGCACAATAGTTTTTTGTAATCCAAGTTCTCCCAGTGCAGACCCTAAGCATAATCAGCTGAGATAGGTTAGGCTGCAGTTGAATTCATATTTACATGTTAAATCTTTGAACAATTGATTCCTTTACATTCTAATAAGGCAAAGAGCTCTTCGGGGACAAATACATGCATCTTTGGCTTTACTTACCAACCGAGGCTGAGGGCATGTGTGTTCTATCTCCTCCATGGTTTCTGAAAGAAGCTCATTAGAAAGGGATTTTGGGATACCTGTTTCTGACTCAGCATCGGTGGTGAGCACTGGCATGGCCAGTGAATGTTTGTTTTTCTCCGCGATGCCCTCTCTGCTGTTCTCTTTGCAGCCAGATAATGTTTTTCTTTGTCATGTAATTCCCTCCCCCACCCTCACCTTTCTTCTCTCTCCATTCCCTTGAGGAATTAAAGGTTTTTCTTTCAAGGAGAAGCGAAGAGGCAAGGCCTTAGTTTATCACTATAACAACCAGTCAGCAACAGAGCAGCTGGTGTGGGATACAGTATTCTCATTTGCATGATGTCTTCTGGTTGGTTACTGTCACCATAGTACCACTCCATCTGATGTATGTGCTGTATTGACAATAGATGATACACACAGCACCAGAACTTTTGGAAGGAGGGGTTATTTAGCACTATAGGACTTTTGTTAATGTGAACAAACACAGTTGCACTCTACATATCAGACAACTCCCCTTCCCAAGATACATATTAAAATTCTCCCAAATTATACCCCCATTTGACATGATTAATGGAGAAATGTACACATTTTTTGCATGTAACCAAGCTTTAATTAGTATTGCACTCTGTTGGATGGAGATTTATAGACAAAAACTGAGGACCACATTTTTATATATGGGGACTAAGATGCATGTGCAAAAATCTGTGCATTTATTGCACATACAAAACCCATACTTGCAGCAGGCACAATTACAAATTGTTACATACAGATACCAGATATGCATGTAAAAGCTTACTCTAGAGTCTAGGTGATTCCTTAAAGTCCTGGCTGAGACACAATGGTAAGGTGATGCGGTGAAGCTTGCACTGCTACTGTCCATGCACAGGGTGTAAGACTGGGAGTCAGACAACTGTCCTGACTCTGCCATTAGCCTCCCATGTGACAGGGGCAAGTTACCTAACCTATATCTGCTTCAATTTTCACGATAAAGTGGGCTAATAATACTTTACTCTGAGATCTTTTTCTTTATTGCACTATAAAAGTGCAAAGTATTGCTTTTCTAAATTGAAATCACAAGGCAATTAACAGCTTGATATACCTGTTAACTAAAGATCAGTGACCTATACAGCATTCTGTGTTGCCGAGGATGTGTACTACTGACACAGTAATGCTGTTTATATAGAGAGAGTCTTAATTCACCCAGTCTTATGTGGCTTTGCTGTTCTTTCTTGACTTATGTCTTTGTAGTTCTTTGGTGCTGAAAGGACAGCTCCTCCAAGTGGAAACTACATGCGGAATCAATTAGTGAAAAATAGATATAGAGAGGGACCAGTTATCCGGTCCTGTTCATGCTAACACTTACCATATTGCATAGTTCTTACTACTGTATTTCCAGTGTCTTCAGTGGCTTTGTCCACTGGTGATTAATTACTGATAGAGCTCCCTTTTTGCTATTCTTTGTGGAAGTGCAAACAAAGACTGACTACTAATATTTTTAACACCATGTTATCTAGACCTGCTCATCTAGCCACAGCCACTCATGGTAGTAAGCACTGCACACAGTTGTAAATGTTTGAAACTTGCTCCCTAGCACACCACTAAAATCTGCAAAGCTATGTTTTACTAAAGGGATTTGAGAGTTGGACTTTGAAGGTAGCTTGAAAGCAAAAATCTACTGCCACTCTCTCTCTGACATTTTAGAGGAAAAACAGTCAACTTATATCTCTTACATGATTTCAGGCTATGGTACCTCTCCAAAGTCAAATGACTCAGGATACAAATTCTAATTGTTACAATTCAGACCACCAGGTGCACTTAGTACAGAGAGAGAATGAGAAATCTGATAAACAGAGAATGGCTTGTCCTTCATTGAGCTAGTAATGGAGTCTGTAGTAGAATCTTTGATTAATATGTTTGTTTACTTCTCCCACTAACTGAATATATTTTTTTGTAGTTCCTGACACGTGTACTTAGACCATTTATAAGGATGTATTGAATATGTGATATTGGCATTTATTATCCATTGTAGAAAGGTGAATTGGCCTTCCTCTGACACAGACACTGAGGAACCACTTCCTGCCCCCTAGTGGGTGGAGCCATGCTGGGCCTGCCCTTTGTGCTGGAAGCAGAGGGTGGAACAGGAAGTATAAGAGGCCAGGCCTCCCGCTCAGTTGAGGAAGAGCCAGTTACAGAGTCAGACACTGCTTCCTTGCTGCTGGCCCCTGAACCAGGGACTGAACTGTATCAACCATGCCTCTGGAGGAACACGAGGAGGTGCTGCTACCTGGTGAATACCCCAAGGAGCTGCTGGAACTGCCGAGTCCCCAGGAGCCCGAGTCCCCATGAGGAATGAAGCCCTATGAGTAGGTAGGGGTAGGAAGTAGCCTAGGGGAACCAGACATTAGTCCAGTTGCGTTTGCTGAAACTACAGTCAGCATGTTTTGGCAGCATCCCCACTAACCCAGTGGCAGGGAATCCCGCCACTGTTAGGGCCCTGGGCTGAGAGCCGGTAGAGTAGTGTGGGCCCAGGTCTCCCTACCCCCAGCTGCCAAACCAACCCCTCAGATGGCAGCCTTCCACCTTAGGCCACATGGCCTGTATTCGTTTGCTGTCTACCCCAGCCAGGGAGCTCGGCCATAGATTGCTTCTTCTCTGCCCTACCCAGGGGGCTTGAGCCTAACTGTTTACTGTCTGCTAAAGACTACTTTTGCTCTGCTCCAGCCAGAGGGCTTGAGCCTGACTACTTAATATTGCTCGGCTCTGCCCAGAGGGCTTGAGTCTGGCTGTGTTTGCTGCCTGGCCCAATCAGAGAGCTGGCTATAGACTCCTTACTGATTTACAGTGTTAAACCCCTGTTGATTGGCCCTCAGCTGTTAAGTGGCATAGTGAGGCATAGTGGCCTCCCTCTGATGCAGACAGAGAGGAACCGTTCTAAGCCCCTACATCCATAGTTGTAGATTTCTTTCCTGCTTTGATGTATGTATGTGCTTTTTTCACTTTATGTGGAAAAGTCTAATCATTATATGTGCTTGTAGTTTTCAGTAATACAACTAAAATTGCTATTTTGATATAAAGGAAATTTATTTAGTATTCTACAAAAAGTATTTGTGTTATAGATACACAGAAAGTGGCACAGTTTTAGGGATTAGACCTTTGATCCAAAATGTGCCCTCAGTCCAAAATATAACCAAGTATTTTTACCACAGCAAAATACAAATTAAACCCTTAACCCCATGTGATTAGGGTAGGAATCTGGACAGTGTCTTCTTAAGAATTGACTTGTTCTTTAGTCATCCTGTACGGCCATTTTATGACACATAGGTTATGGGTTTTCACTACTGATATACCAGATTTTCTCAGACTTGTTGTACACAGCAGTAATGTCAGAATAACTTTGAGTTGGTGCTTTTGTAATGAAGAGAATACATTGGTTGGCTTGAAATGTAATAGGCTGAAAGATGTGGCTTTCAGTAGCACTTAGCCATGGTGGCTACGTTTAACTTTTATTTAAAACATAATTTGAAGATTTTGTTGCTCCAATTCAAACTTAATAAAGGAAAATGGAAATTAAAGTGAGCTGACACCATGATGAACTATAAGAGAACCATGACTCACAATCGTTCTTCATAAATAGGCAGCTTGATTTAAAATGTCATATCAGACATGGCACAGGCAGTAGAGAAGAGGAAAAGAGGAACTCTTCAAAAGAGAGTGGGAGGTGGGGATGAAGAAGAGGAGATGAGAAAGGGCATGTAAAAGGGAGAAGATGCAAAAAGAGTGCAAGGGAGAGACTGGATTGGGGAAAGAAAGGAGAAAACACATTAAAAAGAGGCAAACTCTGAACGAGGCAAAACATGTTTTGTTTTTGTTTTGGGTTTTTTGTTTTTGATGTCACTAAACCCCCTTGCTGAATCTTTTCTCTTGTAATTAAGTTGCCACACACTATTAAAGACATTCTCGGGAGAAATAATTAAAAACATGATTAATGAAGCACCATGACCGTAATTTGTTATTCATTTCCTTAAGAAACAAATGCAGTGCTTTTTAGGGTAATATTCACCCAGATGTGAAGGGCCCTGCATTTACTTTCCACATCACACAGTTGGGCTGAGTAAGGTTGGCACTTGGGCAGAGTGTCGACATAAAGCCGTCCTCGGCCAACTTTTCCAGGCATGTCAGCTCTTAAAAGACCAGTGTGGAGAGAATAACTGGCAGAGGTGGGAGTACCACTTGATGTATACTCAGCTGGACCCAGTGGTCCAAACCCCTCCCCATTAGGGAATGCTGAGGGGATGTAGCTATTCTTCCAGCTCAATGGCTGTGTGTGAGTTGGCAATGTAAATTTCTTCTTCTTTTCATGCTCCTCTTTAGTTAACTGTGCAAAGTCCATTACTCTAGCATTGTGCAGGGAAGGGTAAATTATACTCTTATTTCATTTAAGGTCTGCATATTAAAGCTTGTCCACATTCTGATTTACAGTTTACAGTACAGCTATTTTTTCATCTTATGGCAGCATTAAAGAATAATGGTTCTCTCTTGCAGTAATACTACAGCCTCTCTAAACTATACCAATGATGCAAGATAGAAGTGCTGCTGCTCATTGTATATCCAAGTTTGGGGGAAAAATCTTGATTAAAATATTTTGCCATTTGTCTGAACAGAAAAAATAATTAATAAGCATATGTTGCCCTTTAATAAAGGCTTTTTTATGGAAATGCCTTTATTAAATTTAATAAGGTTAAATCATTAAGGTTCTATAGAAATATGATAGGGTTCTTTAGAAAATATTCTAAAATATATAGAATTGTATATAGCTTGACATCCTTTCTATAGACTTTTTGAGTCATTCTATAGAAGGGATACAAATTTCTATAAATTCTCTAGACTTAAAGGACCCGTAAAAAGGCTACCATATTAAATTCGGTCAGACTTTTCTATAAGCACTTCATCCAAAGATTTATATGTGATTTATAAACATTATTTAGACCTCATAAAACACTTCTGAGGTAGATAATACTATACCCATTTTACATATTGATAATGGTCCTGATCCCAAAAAGCATTTAAGCATGTGCATACATTTGCTCATGTGAGTAGTCCCATTGACTGCATGGGGGCCAGTCTGGGAGAGAGCAGTTAATGTTGCAGTCCAGGACAGAACTTATGCACATGCTTGCTTTTAATCATGTATTTTAGTGCTGTCCTCAACATGATGCTTTAGTGAATTGGGTCCTGACTGATTTGCTTTAGGTCACAAAACAAAGTGATTTTCTCACAGTGCTTAGTCTACCCCCTGGACAACAAAGGGTGGCATTTTCATTATTTTAAAATAATATTCTGACCTAAATTAAGAAGTCAGGAAATTCCAAGTTAAGAGGAACTCACATCATGGGGGAAGAAAGGGAACAACAGTAAAGGTAGAATAGCAGTCTTCTATGAGTTAGTGAGTTTTGTTTGTTACAACCTGGATATCATTTTTAATGGAGATTTGGTAGTACATATACTTGAGTTCTTGTTTTATATATTCATGTTTATGGCTTTTGAGAAATGTGAGTCTACTCGGGAAAGTTAATGTAAAAACAGCACCTGCCTACTCAACAGATTTGCTTCTGAGTCATATCTGCTGACTTTAGTGACAAAATAAGATTTTTATGGCTTTTTACTCCTGTTAGCTCTGTACAGCTACCACAGCTAGGAGAGTGAGTTGGGTTCTATTCCTTCTTTTGCATCAACAACAGGGCCATTGATCAATTTCCAGTCATTTGCACCAGTACAATCCCACTGGACTCAGTGCATGTGACAAAACATGTGTGTATATAAAGTTTGCTTATTTTCCAGTGTTCCCATTTACCTGAAAACATATTTTTAAATACATAGTGAACTAGGTATGGTCAGAAGGCACAAAGCCTGTAAGATTTAATTTACTTCTAATTACATAATTTAAATGTATAGACATCTACACTTTGTACAAATAACTTTATCGCAAGGTGAATTATCACAGTCATAAACTCCTGAAAACAGGGGCTTTTAATAGTGGCCCTTTAATACACATTTTGCAGAAGTTACATGAAGAACTTTGCTATGGCAGGGGATCATGCACTCTGGTTTTTGTAGGCCAAACTCATTGCACACACCAGGGGCTCTTCACTTCCTCTCCACTCCCACCCACCCCGAAAACACACAAGCTCTCATGTGTCATTTTCCTATTCACCTAGATTTAAATGACTCAGTGTTACCCCCCACCCCTTCCCCCAGACCAAAAGTTCTGTGTGCCCCCTATTCTCCTTTTCCCCCATACCAGGGGCAATATGTTCCCCCATTCTTCCCTTTCTCCAATGTACCAGATCTACCAGTCTCTCCCAGCCAGGGGTTCTGTGTGTGACCCCATTTCCCACTTTCCTCCATATCCCCCATTACCTCTTTTCCCCACACCAAGGTTTCCCAATCTGCCCCTGCCAGTAGTTGTGTGTGCCACCCATTACTTCTTCCCCCATATAAGGGTTCCTCATTCTTCCATCCCCAATGGCTCTGTGTGTACTTCCTTCCACTCAGATCAGGATTCCCCAATCTCCCTCTCATCATGCCAAGAGCTCTGTGTGCCCCCATTCCTCCTACTGCAGAGTCCCCCATTCTACCAATGCCAAGGGATCTGCGTGCATCCCTATTTCCCCTTCCTCCATACCATGGTCCCAAACTCACCAGCCAGGGTGTGTGTGTGTGTGCGCGCACCCTACTCCTCTCTCCTGCCATATCAGGATCCCATATTCTCCCTCCCCTATGCTATGGCCTCTCTACGGATCCCTATTCCCCCCATTTCCCGCTTCCCCCCAAGTGGATTGGGCTTTATATGCACTGCTTTTGTAAACTAATTTGGAACAAAGTTCCAGTTGATGAGCAATGATAGTGGATTTCCTCCCAAGAGGATAACAGTTTGTATCTTACACTTGCACTTCTGTTAGATACATAAATAGCTGACCAATTAGTGTTAAGACCAAGTAGACCTACCATTTCTGTCATTAGCTGAGTGGCTGGCTTGATTCTCTTTGCTAATTTTAACAAGCAGGTTTTCACTTATCTGGTTGTCAAGGAAGGACAGATTGCCAAAAAAACATTTCTGTAGTCAGATTCATCTGTTGAATGCCCAGGGATGAGACTATGAAGCATTTTGATGAACTCAGCTAGCTGTTAATAGGCCATAGAACCAAAGACATGGGTACAAATTATACACACATGTACAACTACCCCGTTGGCTTCAGAATTTGGCCCCAAGTTAATACTAGAGCTGCACACCAGAAATTTATAACACAGCATTTCAACATTTCCAAAATTGGAGGCCTTAAGAAGAGTTAAATTAGAGCCTTTACCTCCCTATTGGGTTTGAAGAACAACAATTTCTTCTTCGTGTCTAAATTCTATTGCTTATTCCTCCTCAACATTGCTAAAATCCATTCTTTTCTCTGTATCCCTTCAGTGAAAGCTCACATCCAGACCCTCATTATGTCTTCTTTTTATTAATATTACCTCCTCCTCTCTGGCTTCCCTGACATGCACATCAGCTACTTCAAATCTACACAAAATGCTATTGCAAAAATTGCCTTCCTTGTCCATAGTATTGATCATTTTCTCCCCCACCCATTTTCAGACTGTTTGCTGCATTCTCCTCCTCCACTGTCTCAAGTTCAAGCTTCTTGAGTCTATCTTCAAAGCTCTTTCCCTCTACAACTTGTCCCTCCCTACTTATGCACCTGGCCCTGTTCAGAATCACCCCCAAACACCAATTGCTCCACTAATGATGCCAGCCTTTGGTTGGCCATTTCTCAGATTTTCATACAAATGTCTCCATACCTTCTTCTAACCACCCCAGATGTGTGCACTTTCTGGGTGCATCTGAAAGGATCCTATCCCTGCTGCATTCAAGTTCCCCTCTGAAGGGCCATCTTTGCTGTGATGCTCACATAAAACTTGCTTACTTACTGTTATAAACTTGTGAAATAACCTGAGAAGAAAATAGATAAATTTCTTATTTAAAAAACGTGTGTGTGTGTGTATGAAATCACAGATGAGATGGGCAGGCCATGTCACCAGAATGTCAGTTGAGTGACTGTCAGAGAAGATCTTTTGTGGTGAGCTAATGGAGGGAAAGCACTTTCAGAGAGGCCAGAGGAAACCTTTCAAAGACTCCCTCAAATTATCCTGGAGGCGTTTCAACATTGACACAGTTTTGGGAATATCTCACTCATGATCGTTCTACCTAGTGAAGTCTCATCTATATTGGAGCTACAGTCTATGAGCAGAGGAGAAATACTGAGGCAGAGCAGAAGTGCCAGCAGCGTGAATCTCAGAGCAGCAGCATGTCTGCTATTAATCAAGTAACCCATAGTGGCATCTCTTATTCAGTGTGCCACAGATAATTCAAAGCTCAAATTGGCCTGATCATCCACTCAGGTGTTCACAAAACCAAATCAATCAGTGATGTTATGGTCATCTTTGAACTCAAAGGATCAACAACTATATTCATAAAATCTAAATAGCACAGACTATTATTAAGGTTACCTGACACTTTCTATTATAAGACCCTGTTTTCAGTTGCTTATAATTTTTCCAATCTTTAATCATTTGGGCTGAAATTTCCCAAGCCTGGTGTCTGCATCAGGCTCAGTATTTCTGAAAAATTTCAGCTAAAATGATTTAGCAGTTTCCAAGAACAAGGCTAGGATCTAATATGTTGGTTTACCCATGTTAAATAATTCTGGAGACCTTTTCTTTCAAATGCTCTTGGACCCCCCCCCTGCTTTGGAGCAAAGACTCAAAATTTGGTAGGGGGAGTGGCATCTGTGTCAGGGAGGTATCTTTTGCCATCCTCCCGCAAATCCACCCAAATTTGGGCAACTTATAAACCTTTGAAAAGTCACTATTTGTACATGCTCAGTAGAGATTTGTTAGGTTTTAGCTGCTAAAATCTCTTAACAGTTCAATCTTAATGAGTATGATTGAGACTTTCATAGCTCCTAGTGCTGATTGGACTGTGTGTGTGTCATTCCCAAAGAGCTGCTCTGACCTGGGGTAGGGCTGGGCATTGGAATTGAGAACAAAGAAGAGACAGGAATGGGACAGGGACAGGTTTTAGGGGATGGGGCAGAAGGAGTCAAACTTGGGGGACCTGGGCAGAAGAGTCTGTGCCCACTTCACCACAGAGCCTGGAATGGAATCCAGGATTCCTGAGTCTCAGCATGCATCTGCTATCTGAATATATTTGTGAAAACTACTGGCTAAGTGTGTTCCTCTTCCTTTTCTAGTGGTGGTCCACTTAGCAGATGACAACCTACTATTGCTATCAGTTACTCCTGTTGCCCATGTGGCAAAGGTCTGTGTGGTGGATATAAATGTTCTAACCCAGCTGAAGAACCAGATAGCGTCAATATGATGGCATGAAAGCTTTTTTTCTCAGCTTACAGTTTAATAAACTACAAACTAAAAGCTATGCTAAAAGGAAATTTATTAAGGTTGCAAAGTCAAGCACCCAAAAAAGTTAGGAAATGCCAGAATTAAGGCTGCCTGTACAACCTTAACTTGGCTCCACTGTGAGTATGTATTATGATAGTTTTTAATTACATGATCAATACTATGTTATGTATGGAACTATACTATGTTTCCACAAAACTTTGCCTCATTCAGTGAACAGAAAGGCCTGAGCTTCTCAACTTTGTGCGTAGACAAGGCCAAAGGTAGAGCACAAGAGACTGTCTACTTCTACTATATAGTGGTGCTGTGGGAGATGGGAAGAAATATAGTACAATTTCCAGCTCACAAATACTAAATGTAAGACAAAATTTTAGCCTAATATACATTCCTATCCAACACTATGCTTTAAGTATGCAAGCAACATTATAACCCTCTACACTGATGATATATTATTTTAATAACGCTTTGCTGGCCTCATCCAAGCATATTCACAGTAACTTCATGAAAGTTCCAGGCCTATTTTCATAGTTTATTTTTTGCATTTTACTCAGAATGGACAATGAAACTAGACAATTTTCACTTCCTGGCTCTCATGTACAAACACAGTGTTGGTATTTTTGTGAATTTAATGTAATTAATACATCTGTATTTGAAGTGAGCTAATATGGGCTGGTATGCCACACTGGTACATCTCATCTTCGGACAAATCAAAGGAGTTACGCCCTAGAGTTTGCAGAAATAGTCTTCTCTAAACATCAAGAGAGGGCATGGGGAACCTGAGAATAGAATAAAAAACAAAACAAACATGGTCCAAGACACTACCCTAGAGCACAGCCACGTTGGGAAGACAGTTTCACAAAGAAAAGGCTGCAGCAAGAGACTGATACAATGTGGATAAAGCAAACCATGATCCTAATGGGAAGGGAGGAAGACAGACATATGAAGGGGTTTGCAAGCCTAGCTAAAGTGTGAAGGGGAGGTTATAAATAATGTTTGGCAAGCAGAGGGAAAGGTGGAGTGGGATTCATCATTTTCTTTTTCCAGTTTTAGCATGAGGAGAATTTTTGAATAAATACAATAATAATCTATTGTCATTAGGCCAAATGTTGTTAAAAATACCAATATCTCTATGTATGAACTAGAAAGTTCAAGTGACTATAGACAAGAATGAAATTTGGCTTGTGTAGTTTCACTGTCCAAACTGATTGAAATGCAAAAGAGTAACCAAATATAAATGGTGAAAGCAATTCAGTGTTTAAGTTTTTGTTTTGATAAATTAGACCCTGATTCTGCAATAAGATCTACAAGGGTATGATAGTCCACACACACAAATCTAATGGCAAGACTGGAGCCTTAGTGTGTTTAGTAGTAAGTTACTAATTATTTGAAATGTTATGTTATTTGAAACTATGTTTTATCATGATGATCTCCTTTTATCTACTGAAAAAACTTGAATTAGTGAACACACAGATACTGAGCTAGCTCAGAACTTGCATCTATTTCTAGTTCACCAGTGGGTGTGTATTTGAACTTCAGCCAGGGCTTGGATTGTAACAGGCTCTCTGCAATAATGTGCTGCTTATATATTCATTATTCATTTTTGTGAAACTGTAGAGTGAGAGTGCTGAAAGTGGTTAAAACAGAGACTTTCATGCTGTGGCAATAACTACATGCTTTGAAAGCCACTGGCACCAGAATTAATTGTTAGACATTATAATAATGTAAAGGTTCATTCTCAGTGAGTTTGCTCTGGCTTGTCTTCCCTATTTAATTTATATTATAATATTTTGTATTTTTCTTCTCGGTTTGGATGGGAATAGGGTTTTAAATAGGCAGGTAGCCAGATTCTGATATCTGTTACAGCAGAGGTTTTCAAACTATGGGGCATGCCCCGTGAGGGGGGCACAGAGCAACGTTCTGGGGGGAAGGAGAGCTACGTCCACCCCCTGACTCACAGTGGGCCACCCAGCCTCTGGGTCAGTATCAGTGCCTCCATGCCCAGTGCTGCCTCTGATCCCAGAGACCATCACACTCATCTTCCGCCACCCTAAAAACCTGAGGGGGGAGGTGTAGGTATTGGAGAGTATAACCAAACATTGCATCTCAAAGGGGTGGGGAGCTTAGCTCAAAAAGTTTGAAAACTGCTATGTTACAGTGATGTAAATCCAGTGTCACTCCATTAACGTCAATGGAGTTATTTTGATTTAGTTTAATGTCACTGCAATAAGAAATTGGCCTGCCTGTGGTTTTCAAAAAGTGTTCTCATCAGGCTCACTTACTCTTCTTTGACTCTTTCAGTGTCACTAATGCAGTCAGGCCATAAAACAAAAAAGCTGTGTCTGCCACCGTGCCATCTTGAACTTTACCTTCCAGCTTCATAGCCTACTGCATTAGGAACTGTTTGAATCTGATGGCTTTAAGGCTTCATGTCTGCACTTCAATTTCCATTTCTCTTCAGCCTGACCCTAACAGGTGATTTAAAGTGGAGTATGAAGACAGTGTCTAACAGACAGAAGACCCAGTAAACAGGCAGATTGCTGCAGTTTAAATATAGATGTTTAACCAGAATATTACACAAACATAAATGGAAAAAATACACACTTCTTTTTGGTGATTCAATCAGTTAACTATACATGAAAAATAACGTGTTTTGGAAACAAACATAACACCTAAGTAGGTGGCACATATACGGGGGGAAACCTTTCTCATCAGGATCCTTATCTGAAACCTGTTGTTTCATCTAGTCTCATTTTAAAGGTGTATTCTTCTAAAAATTCCTTGAAGTGTTTCATTTTTAAGGGTTACATTAGTTTAAATAGGTCATGTTGCAATGTGGTATAAATAGCACAGTTTGATAAGTCATTCCTGGAATAGTTACAAAGGGCCAAATTCATCCCTGGTATAAACCCTGATGATAATGGAGTTACAGCAAGACTGAATTCAGACCAATACATAGAAGAAATAAAAGAATTATTGAACTATATGCACACTGAATGTGTGTGCGTGTGCATGTGCATATATAGACATGCATTAAAAGATATATAGTATATAAAAGTGATAAAATAATGGTTAGACATTTCTAAACAAAGTATGGCAGTGAAATTTGCTAACACTGCTATAATTTATGATCTGCCTGCATTCTATTAAAATATTACTCCTGCATTTTCAAGAGATTCTAACATGTACAAGTATAAACTTGGTGTACAATGCCTCAACCAGGAAGTATTATTTTAACTATTTATCTTACAATAATACTATACTTTATTAGGATCAAGTACATACTACAACTAGACATAAAGATGAGCTGATGAAAAAAATTTCTTATTAATGATTTTATTTGCTTTTCTTAAGGCTGCAATGATAATTCCTAATTTTTACTATTCATAACTGTATGTTTGTTATAGTTTTCAGAAAAAAACATGAAAAAAATCTAAATCACCTTTTGTTGAAATTTGGGTGCATAGATATCCTGAGTTGCCTCCTCTGTCCTGCGTTTTTGGCAGCCTACCATCTTCCTTAACTTGCTTCTCTCACACTTCTCCTTGCAGCTTTCACACTCTCCTTGATCAGACCTTGTGTTACTTTGAGCACAAAATGAAATTTCCACTTCTTGTACTTAAAACAAAGGTCATGCCAAATTGTTTGAGAGGTTAAAGATCAGCTCCAACTAATCTGCTGTGATAAGGCCATTTAGCATATGAAGACCCAAATCTGACTAGCTGTTTTTCTTTTCTGCAGCCCTCAGTTCCTTTTTCTGCAGCACTTGTTATGCTCTGGGAAACAAACTCATTGCTGTTGTTCCGGAACTGAATATCAGAACTGGCCCGGCATTAGTGAAAAGGACATTGTTTAAACTGCACTGTCCCACAGTGGAGCTTTGGCAACAATTTGTTTGATAAATTAACTGTGTCATTGTGTACTGACTCAAATGCTGGTACTGCCTGAGTGACAGATGTTCTTCTGGTATACAACAGATGACACAGAGCCAGAATGGATTTACTTTGCTTAAATTTAAAAAAAAATGTGACCAGTTCAAAATTCCAAAGTATTTTACAAAGACACTGAATGAACAAACTGTTGAAATGGTTTACATATTTTACACTGAATTGATCTGAGGGCAGAATTTATGTGAGGGGGCTGAGAGATGGGTAAAACTGATGTCAGGGTTGAACTGATGGAGGGGCCTGGAGGCACAGAACTAATGTGAATGGAGAGCTGAGATACGGGCAGAATTGGTGTGACATGCTAATGTGGTTTGTAGTGTTGCTGTAGCCATGTTGGCCCCAGGATATTAGAGATACAAGGTGGGTGAGGTAATATCTTTTATTAGACCAACTTCTTATGGTAAGAGAGAAAAGCTTTTGATCTTACACAGAGCTCTTCTTCCTGAAGTCAAAAGCTTTTCTCTCTTACCAGAAGTTGGTCTAATAAAAGATATTACCTCACCCACCTTGTCATGCTAATGTGGGGGCAGATTTGATGTGGGGACTGGGTGGGGACAGGACTGGTTTGGGGGTTGGAAGTAGGGTTGCCAGCCCTCCAGGATTGGCCTGAAGTCTGCAGGAATTAAAGATTGTCATGTGATGAAACCTCCAGGAATATGTCCCACCAAAACTGGCAACTCTAGTTGGCAGATGTAGGAGTAAGAGCTCCTGCAGTAAGAGCTACAATCACTTTACTCAATAAATTTCAGAGAGTTGGCATCAATAACTGTCTTACACACACTGAGGCCAGACAGAGGCAGTTCAAAAATCGAAAAGACCAAAAAGACCAATAATCTTCTCTCTCTCACACACATGTGCATGCACACACAGAGACCTCCAACATGATTTTGGGGGGTTTGACTCATGAATTTTGAACCTTTGGGATTGGCAGTACTGGACTAATTTCTTTTAATGTCTAGTTTGCTTGTTGTCCATTTTTCCTCAATGCTATGATCTTGTGCTGTACACACATTAAAGAGGCAATGGATACACTGGGGAAAATGTGCACACATCCAAGTGGAAGAGGGTTATTTATAGGTAGCTCAAGAATTTGTTTTATTGTCTTCAATGTTCCTTCATGGTCTAAGACTCAGTATGACAAGGAGAGCCAACAATGTTCTGATAATGGTAGGTAAAATGCTCGTAAACAGGTAAGAAACTAGGATTAAAAACTAGCATTCCTTCTTTCCTCACAGCACAGGTTCACTAATCTATATAAAGGAATGTCCAATCCTCTTGTAAAGAAGTAAAATAGTTGTCATCAGTCTGTTTTAGAACCATAAAGAGTAGATTTTGGAGGATAAACAATATTGTCCTACTTACCATTTCTGTAAGGACCTAGCACCAGCAGGGAAACAAGTATATGATGGTGCACATCCTACTCACTCAGATGCTGAAAAGATGAAGGGCTATAAGCAGTCTGTGCATTTAGGAATTCTCACACCATTTCTGGAGTTACCGCATTTCTCCCTTTGTGAGCAGCATGTGCGTCTCAAATGAACACAATCTGTATACAAATGAGGGATTGAGTAATATGGATTGTGATTGGTCAGCACTGCTGGTAAACTGCCATTCTGAAGAAAAGTCAAAGGTCACATCATCCCAATAGAAAATGCTGACCACAAAGCTTCATTAGGGCCCTAAATATCACTTTGTTACAGGGAGATCCCATCAATTGAAACATAGTAAAAGTTTTTTAAAAGCCTCCGTTGAGATTTTACTAACCATTTCAAATAATTTTTATTTTCGTGTAATTTCAGGTTAAATGTATGATTTTCCAGACCCCAGCTTTGCTCCTGGATTGAAGCTGGGGCACTGCTCTGATGCATGTGACTGAAGACATCTACGTAGCAATAGGAGTAACACAGGCAAAGTTGAGGTATGCTCCCCCAGTTGTGGACAGGGAGAAAGGAGACAAGGTTCTTTGCCTTGTCCCCAGCTGCTTGGTCAATTTAGAAATCTGGTGCTAAGCAGCAGGAGGAAATGTCTTCCCCAAAATGAGCCCTCTGCCAAGAGTCAGCATCTTCCACTACTGGCAAGATTGATGCAAAAGGCCAGTACTCTGCTCTGCTTTGTGACTTAGCTCCAGTTAGTCCTTCTTACCTCTGCTCTCACAGTGTTCGGTTTGGCCATTGAAATGATTAAGTTACACAAGCCACAGTTTCTGCTGATTAGGAATCCTGCAGTTTCTTTTGATTTCGAGGCAGGAGTGCAAATAGGGTGTACGCTCCAGTACGCAGTACCGGCAAGAGATTTTTAGTGGGTATGGGGTACCGGAACGACTTGCGGAGGCAAGGCTTCCCAACCCTCTGGAGTGGGCGGGAGGGAGCTGCACTCTGCTCCTTACTGGAGCAGAACACAGCTTGGAAAGGCATACATTCTTTATATGGGTTTAACAGCACAATACACATGCTAACAAACTTAAACAAAGGCTTTGTTTAAGTTTGTTAGCATGTGTATTGTGCTGTTACGTTGGTCAGGAGTTCTCAAGAGGAAGGGGTGCGGGGGATGGAAGGTGTTTAGACAGTGTTTTTGATTCCTGCTCCAGCCTCTGGACTATGAACATATACTGATGGGAGCATTCTAACCAAGGGACTGAGGACTTTAAGGTAATCTGGAGCCTTCATATTTCCTTGATCCTTTGCAGATGAATTTATGAGTTGTATATGGTATAAACCGAGGCTGTCTGCATGTCAAAGTTTTAAACCACCACAACATCCGGATGTCAACAAAACTACTTGTGTACAGAGCTGCTGTTCTTTCATCTCTTTTGTACGGGTGCAAAACATGGACACTATATAGGCGTCACATCTAGCAGCTTAAAGCATTCCACATGCGCTGCCTCCGCAACATCATGAAGATCTGCTAGCAAGACAAAGTGCCCAATCTTGAGGTCCTCGAGAGAGCCCAGATGACAAGCATCGAAATGACAAGCTACGTTGGACCGGTCATGTCAGCTGCATGGATGCCAATAGAATCCTCCGCCAGCTTCTGTATGGTGAGCTCTCCCAGGGCATCCGGCATATAGGTCGTCCACGGAAACGTTACAAGGACACCATCAAAGCCAATCTGCAGTACAGCAGTATCAAACCTAGGGACCTTGAGGACGCCGCCAGTGACAGAACACAGTGGCGTGCAACAGTCAGGAATACCTGCATCACCTTTGAGGAAGACCGCTACCGGCATCTACAAGAGGCACGCAAACGATGTCACAGAGCACCAGCAGCACACAATCCACTGACCGCGAACTTCCCATGCAACATCTGCAGCAAAATATGCACCTCTAGAATTGGCTTGTATAGCCATCAGAGGGCACACCATGAGACCAACAATAGATGATCTGCACAGATTTGTCATCATCGGATCGATGGATTACCAAGATGGTATAAACACTGTTCTAGCCTCATTGATTGCTGATTTCTCTTTGCAATGGACAAAGATCAGATGTCTGCTCTCTGAAACATAGGAGGGGAAGTTAACGTAGTGGATCAAATTCATCCTTGGTGTAACTCCACTGATTTAAATCGGCTTACATCAGGGCCCACATTCAAATGGCTCAACTTTTTCCTGTTCCTATGGACAAATGCTGTGGATTAAGCCTTCATTTTCAGGGCCAGCTTTAGGAAGTGCGGGACCTGATTTGAATAGTTTCAATGGGCCACGGGAGGGATGACTCACCCGGTGGTGCTCCGGGTCTTCCGTGGCACTGAAGGACCCGCTGCCAAAGACCCAGAGCGAGTGAAGGACCCGCTGCTGAAGTGCCACCGGGTGAGTAAAAATTAACAAGGCGCCTAAGTTAGGCGCTCTTCTTTAGGGCGCGGGGCCCGATTTGGGGGACTCAGCCTAAAGCCGGCCCTGTTCATTTTCTATCCATACACTGAGGGAGCAAGCTGTGAAATGTTAGTTTTACTACGTACACACGTTTAGCACCTAGGCGCCCTACCCATGGGCCAGCAGGGCCCATGAACCGCACTGGCCTAGGTGCAGGCTGCAGCGATAGCCATGCTGGTGCCTAGCCACCCCTAGCGTGGGCTGAAATGGCTCTTTTTCTGCAGCCTCCAGCATGAGTTTACAAATTGCAAATTATTTCCCTGTAGCCAGGAGGAGGAAATAGCCCCCTAGCTGTGTCCTTTCATTCCCTTCCCCGGACACAAAAGGCCTCGCCCTACTCCCCTGGAACTCAGGGGCGACCGCCCCCCAGGCGCGCCTGTCCATAAATGGCAACCCCCTCTCGCCGCTGGCGGTGAGCCTGGCTGTAACTTCCAGTCAGGGCGCAGCAGCCGCCCGCCCGCGCCTCTCTCCTCCACAGCCGGAGCCGCAAACACAGAGATTACTCGCAACACCCAGTGCGCCCGCGCGCAGCTCCAGCTCCTCCCCTCGACCCGCACAAGAGGGTGGAACGGGGCGAAGGGGCGGGCTGCAGAAAGACGGGACTCGCCGTGGCTTGTGATTGGCTGCCCGTCCGGCCGGGGCGCCTGGGTCGCCTGTCTCGCGCCACTTTCGGGCGCGTTGGCGCGAGCGTGCTCGGGGCCATGGCGGAGAGCGAGAGCGAGAGCCGGCGCGGCGGTGAGAGGCGGGCGGGGCTCGCGCAGCCCGGGGGCAGAGCTGCAGGAGCTGCCCGGGGCGGGGGGGGGGGGGTGTTGTGTTTGGGCTCCCCTGGAGCGTGTCTCCGATTTCCTGGGCGGGGGTGGTGACCTGGGAGGGGTGACCTGGGAGTGGCCGCTTCGGGGTTTTTTTTTTGGGGGGGGGAGGAAGGGGGAGCACTTCATTGGTGTCCCCAAGATTCTCCTTGGAGGGTGACAGGGAGAGTGTGTTGAAATCGAGTCTGTCTTAAAAAATGAACACACCGGCGTGTTAAAAGACGCTAGTGCTGACACTGGTCCCCGTGTCATCCTGCTGGATTTGTGGTTTTGCATCACTTTTTTTTTCTAAGGATGTTTTTTTTTCTTCTTTTCGGCCTGGGTTTAAGCACATACATAGAGGTAAATGGCTGTACCTGAATTGCTGTCAAGTGCATGGAGTAAACACAGGGAAGAGAGAACTAACCCTTTTTAATTTTAAAGAAACCCGATGTTTCATGAAAGCCTAGTGTAGATTAAAATCATGCCTATCAGAAGTGTACTGTCCCTTTCCCCCCATCCCACAAGATGTCATTGTTTTTAGGACAGTTTTCTATACTTGATAGGTTCTGACTTTTCTCATATCACTGTTTTGAGCCCTGAATGTCTTCACCCTCTAAATCTAGTAAAATCAAAATTGGGATACAGAGAAATTGTATTCAGTTTGTTTGCATGCACTGAGGTATTTTCACTCTAAGTAAAGTTTAATTCTGTGTATTTGACATAAACATTTTTTTAAACTGCTGTTTTGGCTTAACAATAACTAGAAACCTCTATTATTTATATTATAGCACTTAAGAGCCCTAATCATAGACCAGGACCCAATTGTTCCAGGTGCAGTACAAACATGGATCAAAAAGATGATCCCTGCCTCTGAAGAGTTTACAGTCTAGTATCAGATAAGGGACAACACCTGGATACAGACAGACTGGGGGTACCAAGAGACAGTGACAATATTGGTTAGCATGACAGGCAATGGGCTCAGCATAGTAGCGACCTAGCCATTAACAAGTTTTTATTTTGGTAGATGTCACAGCAAAGGAGAGTTTTAAGAAGGATAATGTGTTGGTTTTGCAAATGTTTATGGGTAGCTTCTCCTAAGTATGAGGAGCAGCATAGAAGAAAACATGATTTTTCTGGCTCCAGTGACTTTCCTGAAGTGTATACATAGCTGTAGTGTTCAGACCCATGCAAATTAAAATTCATCATGACCAAACAGAAGGTGAGGGGAGGGATAGCTCAGTGATTTGAGCATTGGCCTGCTAAATCCAGGGTTGAGTGTTCAATCCTTGAGGGGACCAGTTAGGGATCTGGGGCAAAAATCTGTCTGGGGATTGGTCCTGCTTTGAGCAGGGGGTTGGACTAGATGACCTCCTGAGGTCCCTGCCAACCCTGATATTCTATGACAGCACTTGATCAAAAATTTAACAAGTGGGCAATGAAGGCTGGCACCATGGGTAGATTGGAGGCAGGAGTCAACATCTTGATAGTGAAGGAAAGGTGATAGGTAGGGTGGGGACAAATAACTTATGTTTGATGCAGTAGAGAAAGAGGGTCCAGTGGATGGGGTGCAACAAGAGTGGTGACGTGGTCAAAGCAGGCTAGGAAAATAATCTGTGCAGCAGCCTTCTGAATGGTTATAAGGTCTGTTTCACGGTCATAGGGTTTTAAAAATAGTCAGTTTCATAGTTTGATGTTTATAGCTGAAATTTCAGGGTGTTGTAACCATGAGGATCCCAACCCAAAAAAAGTGTGGGGGTGGGGGTCGCAAGGCTATTGTAGGGGTGGGTCGTGGGTTTGCCACCCTTACGTCCGTGCTGCTGCCGTCTGGTGCTGCCTTCAGAGCTGGAGAGCAAAGGCCAAGCTTTAAAGCCAGCACCACCGCTGACTTTGAGGGTCGCAGGGCATTGGGGGGTGGATTACCATACATTCTGGTTTTCCTGGCAGCCTCCCATCCGGGTTGGGAGGCTGACAGCCGCCCTCAATTCTGCACTGCCTTCAGAACTCTGCTCCTAGCCAGCAGCTGTGGGGGATGCATTTTCTCCCCATCCAGATCCTGCAGCACTACCCCTCCCCCCACCAAAGAAATCCAAGACATGCTCAAGGGGAGCCCAAATACAACATCCCCATATAGACCCTGCCCCCCACCCCCAATTTTTGACATCTGTGCTGCTCTCCTCATTCTGCAGCTTCACAGAGGCAGAGCAGCATTTTGATGCTGCTGCTCTGGCCATTCCCCCTCTGGTCCCGCTCATAGGCAGACAAATTATTCCAAAGCTGTAAAAACTTTTATCAATATTATAACAAATACTTCAGAGGCAACTGTCCAGCTATGTTCAGTGGACCAAAAAAGTGGTGGTGGGGGGAGGTCCCATAGTAAAGATCCTACTCAGCATCTGACATTTTGGCTTATAGCCATTCAGGCTGGGTAGAACAGTGGGAGATCCTGTGAATTTGGTAGGGCCCTCGATATAATCAGGGCAAGATCTTGCAAAGAGCTTTGTGAAGGTGTACCACTGCGTCTGCATGAGCTCCGTTACAGTTAGTGGGGGTCGACCTCTGTTGAACTTTGTGTGGGTTCTGGACCTCAGTGATAGAGCTTTGCAAACAGTAACTGACAATCTGCTACTTTATTACCTATTTTGGTTTAGAACCGGTCTTTACATTTTAATCAGGCGTGTGGGCTAAAAGAATAAATTTGTTAGTCTGACATAATATGGGGGCAGGTCTGCATTAGAAGCACTACACCGATGCAGCTGCATTGCTGTAGCGTGTCTGATGAAGATGCTCCATGCTGACAGGAGAGCACTCTCCCGTCAGCATAATTACTCCACCTCTACAAGAGGTGGAAGCTGTGTCGGTGGGACATCTATCTAGTGTCCGATCACCAGCCATGGAAGATATTTGCTAATAGCAGTCACAGATGGGCTACATGCCATTGTAGGCAGTCTCGTCATACCATCCCCTCCATAAACTTATCAAGCTCGGTCTTGAAACTGGTTAGGTTTTTTTGCCTCCACTGCTCCCCTTGGAAGGCTGTTCCAGAGCTTCACTCCTCTGATGGTTAGAAACATTTGTCTAATTTCAAGTCTAAACTTGATGTCCAGTTTATATCCATTTATTCTTGTGTCCACATTGGTGCTTAACTTAAATAACTCCTCTCCCTCCCAGCTACTTATCCCTCTGATTAGAGAGCAATCATATCTTCTCTCAGCCTTCTTTTGGCTGGCTAAACAAGCCAAACTCTTGGAGTCTCCCCTCCATAAGGTAGGTTTTCCTTATGGAGGAAAGTCATAAGATAGGTTTTCCATTCCTCTGATCATCCTTGTAGCCTATCTCTGCACCTGTTCCAGTTTGAATTAATCTTTCTTAAACATGGAAGACTAGAATTGCACACAGTATTCCAGATGAGGTCTTACCAGTGTCTTGTATAATGGTATTAATACTTCCCTGTCTCTACCGGAAAAATACCTTGCCTGATGCATTCTAGGACTGTTTGTCAGTGAGAGACTAAATAAAAGCATAAAGAAGAAAGTTAGATTTCTAAAATAACCTTCCTTTCCAAATCATGGATAGTGACAGTTGATGCATCCCTAAAGGAGGTTGGGTGGCAGCTTAACAATTATCACCCTTCCCTTCCTGAGTCTACTATAGGTGCATTGTTACCACAATCTACCTATTCTGCAGCTCAGCAGCTCCAACAATCCTTGATGTCTGGGCTACTCTCCTCACTCAGCTGCTTTATGGCCCTGGATCAGCATTTTGGCACCACTGCTTTGTTCATGCCTCTTCTGCACCTACTTGCGGCCAGATTCTCTGCCTCCGCAGTAGCATGTGGATGGCAGTTCTGTTGCACCCTCCTATCTTCTACTTCAGTGTGGTTTTTTTGAAGGGGGGGCAGTGGTCTCCACACTAGCCCTTTCCTCCTCTCTGGGTTGGTTTTTAGTCAGATGACTGAACCCACCTGGAACCTCACTGTTGACTCCTCTACACCTTTTTGATATGGCTGAGCAGCCTAAAAAGCACTGAACAAAATCTAAACAGTACTTTGTCTATGAGACAGCCTTCCTGGCCTTGTCAGATGGTGAGTTGTGCTCAACCTTTGGTCTCTAACTCTGTTTAGTCCCCAGGCCATGAGCTGGGGAGGCAGGTGAGATCCCCTGCCCACCAGAGCAGCTGCAACTCCACTGGGAGAAAAATAGACCAGGAGCTCATGAGCAGAGCAGGGAGAGACTCCAAAGGGAAGGCGTACCCCATGTTGTTCATTGTTCAAAAGCATACAGGAAGAATCTGAGCCATTCTAGACCTCAAATGATTCAACAAGTGGATGAAGAAAACAGTTTCAGATGGAGACCCTGACCTCTATGGTGTCATGTCTGTCCAAGGAGGATTTTTCTGACTTCAGTGAATCTGGCAGATGGATACTGTAGTGGTCCCTCACCCTCCAGTGGGGAGGGAGGCCACTCTACCTCACTGTATTGGGCGGTATCCCTTGGGTTTGGGTCGCGCTGGCGGGGTCGAGCCGTAAGCCGCCTGTAGCTCCAATAGCAATAACAGCTTGGGGCACTTGTCCCCACCCTCGGTTGGGGCAGAACACTGAGTAGTTTTTAGTGCATAGCCCCTCCGCTGGGCCTGGCAGTACTTTAGATTATTAAGTTTTGCTCCACCCAAAGGGCCAGAGCCGGCGCAGACTGTAGCCTAAGGCTCCTGGCTAAGGCAGCCAGTGAACACACACAGTCTGGGGCTCTAGCTCTTTGGGTGGGGCTGAGCAGGGAGCAGGTTGTAGCCAATGTTCCCGCTAATTTTTCCATCCATGTGCGGAATGAATTCTGTTATATGCAGTGCCAATATCGAGGTAATGTGTGGATGTGCGCCACCAGTACAAACAAAAAACATATATATAATTTTTTTAAGTTACCATAGGTATGGCCAATGGTACATGTAAAAGGGACTGTAAAGATTTCCTGGAATCTGACGTTTTAGGGCGAGATCCTCAGCTGGTGTACAGCAGCAATGAAGTCACTGGAACTACTTCGATTTACACAGCTGAGGATTTGGCTCTTCAATTGGATCATATTAGAACGACTTCCTTATCACTGTTGCAAATGCATAGACTGAAGTCTTATGCACGTAACAGGCTTTCCTTAAGGGCAGGAAACAATGAAATCCTATAATGTGCAACCCATATTTCAGGTTGCAGTTCCCTTTGCTCAGAATTTAATCTGGTGGCTGGCAGTGCACAGCTGAACCTAAACTGAGATTCCTCACCCAAATGAAATGAAAATTCTGTGGTTCCTTGAAGGTATTTTTCTTTGGCTAAAGGTGGGGATTTCACGGTCTTGTATAAATCTTGGTTTAGGATGTGGATCAGACTGAATAAGGTATATATTTCTGGCAGATAAAATACCAGTACTGTTTAGCCTCATAAATCTCGTGTTAACAGGGGCATCGCAGAACAAAGAACAGAAACATTTAATTGCTGTAACACAAGATCTCCCTATTAAAAAAAGGGGCTGGGGCCGAGGGAGAGAAGTGCCTGTCTGTGCCGTAGCCCCTGCCAGGGCTGGGACTGAGGGAGAGCAGTGCTTTTCCTGCATGCCCCGAGCGCCCTCAAATCCCCATCACTGCCTTCCACCTCACCCCACTGCCCTCACCCACCCTCCCTACATATTCTCCACACTCACCGGGGTGCGCGGCTGGTGCGCGGCTCTTGTGCAGCTGCACAGGCGCGTACCTTAGAGGGAGCACAGGCTGTAGGCTAAGCCTCCTAGCTAATTCAGATAGCAAACACTCAGGTCAGGGCTCAGGTAGGGATGAGCACCCACACAATCTAGGGGTTCAGAAGGGGGGGCACCAACCGAGTCTAGTGTCCTAGCTTTACGGACAGTAGATGTACATAGGTCTCCATGATGGGGAGTCTGCCACCTCAGGTGTGGCGTGGCAGGGGCTGGGGGACGCAGACCCACCCGACTCCACCATATCCCAGCCCAGGGCGCCAGCAGTGTTGGAGTGATCCGCCACTGGTGAGCGGGGATCCAGCCGCAACACGCTGGCAACACGCTGACCTAGAAACAGTCAGCAACATAGCCAGACAGTTGTTGGCTGCCCCTGGACTACTTCCTACCTCCCCAGGGTGTGGTATTTCTGGAATCCACAGTTCTCTGGCTCCTCTGGGTACATGGCAGATGATGGTCGTGGTGACTCTCTTTCTGGGTCTGTCTCCTCTTGGGGCATGGTGCTGCAGAGTGCAGATTCATTCGCTGGGTGCCGCAGCAGAATAGAGTTGTCCATCTCCTTTCCTGGCTGCTGCTCCCCTGAGCTGCAGAGCCCTCCCTTTATACTTCCTGTCCCATCTTGGCGCTTCTGACAAGGCAAGCGGGGTGAGTTCGGCTCTGCCCACCAGGGAGTGTAGTGGTCCCTCGCTCTCCAGTCTGGAGGGAGGCCACCCTGCCTCACTACACATACCTCCACAATCCTGTCAGACCTTGCCATCACAGGTTCCTAAGGTTTGCTTATGGCAGGAAGTAACATCAATACTGGATGCTCTCGTTCAGCTTGTCCTCTGCTCCCAGGGTGTTTACAAAGATGTTGGCAGTAATGATACCTTGCAATCTGAGTCAGGCTATCCACCTGTGCCCCTTCTTGGATGACACTTGATCAGAACACCATCCCTGGAAACAGCACACAGAGCCACATCGCTGACGCTGAGTATCCTATAAGCACCCGGCTTTATCAATGTCAAAAAAAAAAACCACACTTAGGAGTGGACATAGATACCTTGATAGCAAGGATCTATCCATCACTAGAAAGGTTCAAGAAGATTCAGGACGTCTTCGTGTTGTTTAGGAGCTGCAGGAGGCCTGCTATAGCATTGGTACTTCAACTACTAGGCCTCCTCGTATTGTGCATAGTGATCACTCCCTGGGTGCAATCATGCATCAGGTGCCTTCAGGGCTTCATCATAAAGGTACAGGACCACTCCTTGAAACACATGAAGGATCACGTAAGGGTCTCAACAGAGGTGTTCAACTCCTTAAAATGGTGGTCAGCCTAGGGTCTGGTATGCCCATATGCCGTCCAGATCCTCAGGTTCGTGGTCCGCAAGAGTAAGCACCCTGGCGGGCCAGGCCAGTTTGTTTATCTGCTGCGTCCGCAGGTTCAGCCAATTGCGGCTCCCACTGGCTCCGGTTCGCTTATCCAAGCCAATGGGGGTGGCGGGAAGCGGTGGCCAGCACATCCCTCAGCCCGCGCTGCTTCCCGCAGCCCCCATTGGCCTGGAGTGGCAAACCGCGGCCAGTGGGAGCTGCGGTCGGCCGAATCTACGGATGCGGCAGGTAAACAAATCGGCCCAGCCCGCCAGGGAGCTTACCCTGGCAGACCGCGTGCCAAAGGATGCCAATCCCTGGTTTACATTGACCGTGCACAGGCATGGCTGCCCGCGGCTCCCAGTGGCCACAGTTCTCTGTTCCAAGCCAATGGGAGCTGCAGGAAGTGGCGGCCTGCTGCCCAGGGCCCTTCATGGTGCCAGGCGGCGCACAGCCCTCCCCGCCCCCTTCAGAGTGGCAGGCGGCATGTGCCCCCCCCCCCAGCACTGGAGTGCTGGGCAGCACAGCCCCAGTGCCGGGGGCCCCCCCAGCACTAGACAGCCCCCAGCCACCCTAGCCCCAGCCCCAGCTGGCTTCCCTTCCTGGAAGAGGAGCAACCTACTTGGGCTGGGGTCAGCTAGTAGCAAGATGGGGGAGGGCCTGTGGCTGGTGTGTGGGCAGGGCCATGCAGGGCTGTTTGGGCAAGCTCAGTCTTCCCCTGCCCATTGGACGCAGTGCCCGTCTTTAAGGAGTAATCAACAGTGGAACCATTGTTTCTCTAAAACTAATATTAAACAGTTACTGTGGATTAAATGTCTGAAAACAAGAACAATGCATAGTTGAATTGTACCTCTGATGTTTTTAATATTGATTTCAGCTACATCAGACTCTGGAAGTTTTGCACTGTCACGTTCTCGGCGTGAGAAAAAATCTAAAAAAGGACACCAAGAAGCTCTCGAACTCTTGAAAAAGGCCAAGGCGGGTGGAAAAGTAAAATATGAGGTAAGTAGTTCAATCTTTTCTCTTGCTTAGACTTTCTGTATAAAAAAACTAAGTTGAGTTTGGGAATATTGATCTTTGTCCTAACCTGTAGAAAACTGATCACTCGCTTCTGGAAATTATGGGGAACGTTAGGAAAACAGTATTCAGTCAAGACAAACTGGTCTGAAAGGTGTTTTGTTAGTAAATTTTTTTCATGAGACAGTAATTATTTCTGTATTTGCTCCTTCTCTGTCTCTTGCCATTGGAAATTTAAAGAAATTGATGAGCAACGTTTAATTTTCTGTTATTAAAATGGCTTATTGATTAAGCATAAAGTTTGATCTGCCTTGACAATTATTCTGTAGTGAAAGACTTGCCTTCAGGACTTCAGCAAGTATCAATTAAATAGTGGACTACGAAACAACTTAACTTATGACTTTCAAAGTATTATGCAATCCAATATGGTAATGTTAAGGCACTGCATCTTGGAAGGAAAGGAAAAGTCAATTTATACTGAAGTATTAAACTACTACAAAGTGCGGCAAAATGACATAGTAACTAACCAGGTATGCAATATCAAATAGCCTTTTTTCACCCACTTGGATGTGGACAGAGGTATGGAATAATCAGACCACTTGAGGCATGTTCAGCTTAACATTGCCTTGTGTTTCTCAGGCCAGGTCAATGCTACATACTCACTTCAATATAACAGTCGCTCAAGGGTGTGAAAAATATACACCTCCGAATGACATAGTTATATCGATCTTAGTGCTCTCTGCATGGGGAGGGGGTTATGTTGTTGGCTGGAGAGCTTCTCCCACCGACATAGCTACTGCCTCTTGCAGAGGTGGAGTTATTAAGCCAATGGGAGACCAGACGAGCTACAGCAATGTAGCTGCGCTGATGCAAGTTGGTAGTGTAGACCCTCTTTCACTCATAACTTTTTGTTAAATTAAAGTGTTTGCCAAGCTTACATTGCAGTTGATATATGTTGTGAGGCATCCAGGTGGTATCTGTGGTTGTGAGGCACCTCACTATCAATTCCATTTGCTGAGAAAGCCTTGTATGTTCCTGCTGTTGGTCAGTTCCTCAGCTCCACGAGCCTTAGGCAACACGAGCACTGCCCTCCAGGCCTTTGCCAGTCCAGCTGTTTCTTAACAGGTTAAGGGTGTAGACACTCCAACCCCCGAGTCTCCCACTGCACCGCCTAGCCCCTGATCTGTGGGACACTCTCAGAATTTCCAGATCTTATATTCCCAAAGAAACAGTATGCATAGCATTTAGATATGTGTGTGGTAAAACAGGAAGTATATATATACTGTATATATATAAAGTAGTCATAAATGCATTCTAGAATCTAGACTTACTTCACTGGACACCCCCTTGACTAATAAAGCTTAGCTCACAGAGTCTTTCCAGTGCTTGTCAGCCAACCCTGGCCGATGATGTAAAAAAACCAAAACAGAAGTAAGTTGACAATGTGTTTTGCTTTCTAGGTGAAGGATGCAGAGTGAGTCCCAGTCCCTACAGTTATAGTCCAGAAATCTGTTGTCTTCACATATAAACAGGACTCCCTCCTGCTGATTTATTTTTTCTTGTAAATTGCCTCTCTGTAAAATCTTCAAATCTCTTCATTAGCATTCGTCTCAGACTGTAAATTGGCATCCATTGTGATCCCTACAGTGTTCAGTTACATATAGCCAGGAGCATAAACATCTCTTGTCTGAAAGAAACTTTTTAATTCCCTTCTGGTGACCCCACCCAATTCATAGCCCCTAACAATAATTTTCACTATATATATACACACCTACCTCCTTACATATTTTCCATACATACATTTCACAATGATGATGAACAGTGTGACACAGGCTTTCAGTGGAGATCTTACATGACACTCTTTGGCAAACTAGTATGAAGATACTAGACCTTGGGGATCCCAGTAACCCTTAGGTACTCCTGTTCCCTCTGCCAGTTGGCACCAAGAGGTCCCTTAATGAGGTACTGTGATGCTTCCCTGGAGTGCCCAAGATTGTGAGGCACCTCACTACCACCTGCCCTTAACATGAGGAAGCCTTGTCTGTGCCTGCCAAGGGTCAGGTCCCAGACTCCACCCGCCTCAGGAAACATATGCACTCTCCTCTTAGCCCACGCAGGCTCTGCTGTCCCTTTGGAGACAAGCATTAGGTGCACTCCGGCCCCTGAGGTTCCCGAACACCTCCTTGGAGTATCCAGGTCCAGTTCCACGGCATGCTCACAGAATTGTCGGATCCTCTATTCCCAAAGAAACAGTACACCTCAGAATCCTCTCTCCACTCAATTTACAGCACTTATGCTTGTTTTCACTATAACCATATCACAGTTTTTATTTAACACAGAATAGAGATTAGGAAAGAAGCAAGCAGAATTAATAGAAACAAAGGATTATATGTAAAATAAAATCATAATACTCTTTCTCTAGAGCCTAAACTTAACAAGACATTCTCCTGTCTCCTAAAGGTTAACTCATCCAAAGTCTCTCTCCCAGCATTAAACAACCAGACTGGCTGTGATCCTCTGGTCATAAGACAAACCAGCTCCCCTTTGTGTAGGATACCTGGATATACTTCTGCACTCCCACATATAATTCCAAAGATCCATTGTCTTCACTTGTCAACAGGGTACCCCCTGCTGCTTGCTTTTTCTTATAGAAAATCTCCCTTGGAGACTTCAGTCTCTTGACTTGATTAGTATTTTGCTTATACTGTGAATAGGCATTCACTGTGAAGGGTACAATACTCACTTTATGTATAGACATATCGTCTCCTCCCCAAACAGCCAGGTATGGCCCCGCCCGCCCCCATCCAACCCCCCCACCCCGCTTCTCACTCCCTGATGGCCCCCTGGGGACCCCTAGCCATCCAGCCCCCACGTCCCCTGACCGCCCCTGGAACCCCTGTCCCGGCTGCCCCATCCAACCCCCCCTCCTTCCTGACTGCCCCCCTGGGCCCCTGCCCCCATTCAACACCCCTGTTCCCCACCCTCTGACTGCCCTGACCCCTATCCACCCCTCCGCACCAAAGACCCTCCCCCGAACTCCCTTGCCCTCTATCCAACCCCTCCACCCCCCAGCTCCCTGTCCCCTTACCGTGCTGCCTGGAGCACTGGTGGCTGGCAGTGCTACAGCCGCACCTCCCAGAGCACCAGGACAGGCAGCCATGCCGCCTGGCTGGAGCCAGCCACGCCACCATGCAGCACAGAGCATCGGGTCAGGCTGAAGCTCTGCAGCTGCGCTGCCCGGCAAGAGCTCACAGCCCCGCCGCCCACAGCATTGCGCTGGCGGCGCAGTGAGCTGAGGCTTCAGGGGAGAGGGGACAGCAGGGGAAGGGCTGGGGGCTAGCATCCCAGGCCGGGAGCTCAAGGGCCAGGCAAGAGGGTCCCGCGGGCCATAGTTTGCCCACCTCTGTTCTAGAGACCAGACTCAGGGTCTCTATAACTCTTTGTGCCATCTGTCAGCTGACATGAACAGATCCCACACTCTCATACCTCATCTTTGTGTTTGAGAAAAGAAACCCAATCGTTATAGCTCTTCTTTACCAGGAATCCATTTCTTTAAGAAAAGCAGATACGCTGCTTATGCGAGACTAACGGTAAAAAAAAAATCAGTTGACAAATGCATTTACTGCCATGGGGAACTGGAGTTTCAGCATCATACGATAGCTTTTCAATTTTAACAACGTTTTCCCCATTGGATCAGTCAATACTTGTGACTAGAGCCGTGCTAATCCGCAGGAATCTGCTTTATATTTGGATACAAATTTTGTAGCCGTGCAGGGCTCTGACAATAAGAGCCAGGCGGGCAGCTCTGAGGAACTGTGGCACTGATCCTCCACCTGCCCTGGGTTGAGGACCTGGGGGGCGGGGACACTGGGCGGGGAGCTGCGTGGGCCCCACGCTCAGGGCAGGTGGAGGGTCCGCTGTGGCGCCTCACAGCTGCTCGACCAGCTCTCATCGTGGCTGGGCTGCGGCTCCAAGCCATGCGTCCCCGTCCCCCCTCATCTCCCCATCCAGGCCAGAGCCGGGTCACGGAGAGCCGCGCTGGCAGCTGTGGGGAGCCTGGGTCCCTCCACCTTCCCCGGCAGGGGAGGGACTCTGGGTGGGGGCTGCTCGGGCCACCCTCCCAGGGAACGTGGGGGGTCCGCCGCGGCTCCCCGCAGCTGCCCATGTGGCTGTCCCTGACCCGGCTCTGGCTGGGGAGGGGGGCAGCTTGGAGCTGCAGCCTGCTCACGGTAAGAGCCAGGCAGGCAGCTGTGAAGAGCTGCGGCAGACCCTCCACCTGCCTGCGGTGTGGATTCCCTGCCCCCAGGCTCCCTGCCTGGCCACGGGCAGGTGGAGGGTCTGTGACTCTGTGTGGGCTCCCCACAGCTGCCCCCGTGGCTCTCCCTAACCAGGCTCTGGTGGGGGGGATGCCTCGGAGCCTGAGCCCAGCCCCCAGCGTAGAGCCTTGCAAATCTGCGGATATCTGCAGACAATTTTTGCGGATAGTGGATCAGATGCAGATACACATTTTGTGTATTTGCGCAAGGCTCTATTTGTGACGGGATCCCCGGGGTACAACCTGGAACTGGGGTATCGCCCCTTAACTTCCCAACCTGGGCTATCTCTTATAATGCTTTGCTAGTATCAATCAGCACCACCTCTCCAGGCGCTGTTATCACTCAGCACAACAGCATGTGGCGCCCCACACCCAGCTAGGTTGCACGAATGCTCCCAGAGCCACTCACGCATCACTCAGAGAAAGGCACCAGCCAATCTCCCAAGCCCCCAGCCTTGCATCCCAGAACTGTACTGTCTTGCCCTGGTCAAAAGCCTGACCAGTGTAAGGTCATTACCCAGTCAGCCACTCCCTCGACGTGGTGAGGACACACACTAGCCTTTGTAAACTGAGATGAGATTTCCCAAGCACTTCAACCAAAACGCACTGTTTGAGGTAAAATATAAAATAGATTTTTTAACTACAGAAAGATAGATTATCAGTGGCAGGTACAAGAGGGCAGTGATAGTTACCAAAGAAAATAAAAGAGGGAGAGAATTCTCTTACTGGCATAATTTAAACCACCCCCAACGGGCAGTAGTCACTCTCCCACTGAGATAGCGTCTCCCGCCAACATAGTGTTGTCTACACTGGCGCTTTTGTTCATGAAACTTATGTTGGTCAGGTGTGGGTTTTTTCACACCCCTGACTGACAGAAGTTTTGCTGACAAAAGTGCCAATGTAGAGAGATCTACATCTTGAACCTTATTAGACTAGGCAGTATTTAGACCAATCAGTTTTTCTCACCCCACTGGATGTTGCAGGTAGGTTAGTTCTCAATGCACAGGCTTCCTCTTTAAGCCTAGGATGAATCTCCTCAGTTCAGGTCTTTGTCTTCTCAGTGTTCTTGTTGCTTCCAGTGTAGGTGGGGGAGGCGAAAGGTAAAAGCATGATGCCTCTGTCCCCTAGTTTATATCCTAAGTCCATGTGCCTGGAAAACACTAGCCCAGACATATCCTGGTGGGCTTTGCTGAGTCACAGAAATGAGCAATCTTTCATTGTAAGAGAGCTGTGCAAGCATCACACAGCATTGTAAATTCCTTGTTTACAACTCCCCTGCTGATTAATGGTCATTTAACACCCACCTGGGAGTGGATCACCCCCTTAGTTGTCAGGCAGAACTGGCAGTGGATGACCCTGAAACTTGAAACATATTTCAGTAACAACCATGCAGCAAAATCTCGTAACTTCATACACACTAACAATATACATATTTTGACAGAACAATCTGTTTCAGCAGATCATGACCTTTCATATATGATATCTTACATCAGGGGTTGGCAACCTTTTGGAATTGGTGTGCCGAGTCTTCATTTATTCACTCTAATTTAAGGTTTCGCTTGCTGGTAATGCATTTTAACGTTTTTAGAAGGTCTCTTTCTATAAGTCTATAATAGATAACTAAACTAGTGTTGTATATAAACTAAATATGGTTTTTAAAATGTTTAAGAAGCTTCATTTAAAATTAAATTAAAATGCAGAGCCCCCTGGGCAGTGTGAGTGCCACTGACAATCAGCTCGTGTGCCGCCTTTGGCATATGTGCCATAGGTTGCCTACCCCTGTCTTACATGGTATTCCTTGTATGAAATCATAATTATATGATGGGGTGAATATGGGGGCTCCAGGGTGCTGTTTTGAAGTACATAGTGTCACAATACTAAAAAACAAAAAGAAAACACCTCAAACTGAAGGAAGACTTGCACTTGCTATTTCTGAACACCCTGGTGTGATTAGAGAAGAAAAATCCAATCTAGTCTGAGTCCTTGATAAAGCTGCATTATTAAAAATATGATAGCTTGAGAATAATTCTAATGTGAATTAATATGAATATCTAAATATGATTGCTTGACAATTTGCTAATTCTAAATATGCCTTGCTTTCAGGTTGAGGAGTTCACAAGTGTTTATGAAGAAGTTGATGAAGAACAATACTCCAAGATGGTCAGGGAACGCCAGGATGATGATTGGATTGTAGATGATGGTGTGTAAGATTCATTTAGGGGGCTCCCTTTATATACTGAGTAGAAGCATAAAATATGTGTGGGTATTCTTGCATATATTTCCAAGCCACAAGTTGAATGGCTTACAAGTTCTAATATCTTTTGTATGCATTTTAAAAAACAAATAATAAAAATTACCCTGAAATTATCTTAACTCCATCAGGTTTCATGACGACCTTGCCTCAAAATGCAAATGCCTCAGTGCCCTCTATAGATTATCAGTTATAATACAGACAAAAAAATGAGCTTCTACACCGAGACTTTTGACCTAGATTTTTAAAGCAGTTTAGGTGTTGCGGCACTCAACATCACAATGCCTAACTGATTTAGGAGTCCTTAGGAGACTAAGTGCCTAAATCTCTTTTAAAAGCAAAAATCAGAGTCCTAAATCAGTTAGGCATTGTGTTGCTGAGTGCCGCAACACATAAATAGCTTTAAAAATCTGTCTCTTTATGCCTAAGCATTGTTGAATTTATAATATCGCATTCAAGATCAGTGATTCAAATATTTTACATTGACTGCAGATACAGTGACTTTGTTCATTTAAAAATGGTTCCCTAATGCAAACTACAGATATATTTTTAGCTGAGCATGTACTAAAGTAGTTACTTTGAGCCAAACCCCATTATAACTTGGTTTGTGTTTTAGTTTATTTTCATACTCAAAATATATAGATTTATAAAGTAATGAAAAATCAAGAGCTTGTTAAACAGAGGAAGCCCCTTAGCGAGGGAGATTAAGTTTAAATTTCATCTTTCTAAATTTGCAAAGGGTCACTTAAAGTTTATTATAACCTTCTTCTTGTACAGATGGGATAGGTTACGTAGAAGATGGAAGGGAGATCTTTGATGAAGATCTAGAAGATGATGTCCTTGGTTCCAAGAAGAAAGGTAAAAATTTCTATTAAGTGTGTACACTAAGTTATACTACATTATGTCCTGCTGTGTCTTAAATACTGGGCCAATGAGAACTTGAGAAACTCAACAGATTCTTCACTTCCTTCTGCCCTGCTAATCTTGGGAGCACCAGCTTCTTTAGGTCCTTAATTGCTCCTGGTTGAGATGGATGTGCCATTCCTACTGCTCCCTGTCTGTTGGAGTTTTCATAGAGCTCATTATAATACTATGTAATTGTTGCATACAGACTGTACTTATATTGTGATGTCCATAGTGTACTTCACCGTGGATTCACTTCTCTTGATCCCTAGAAAGCTCTGCTAGGGAATATATGTGAGTTCTTCAAGTACAAAATACCATCCTGTTATGTTGGGGAAAACTCTATACGTTTTTTTGATCAAGAATGCGTTGTCCCTGGCTTTCTTAGTTGCATTGATCCAGAACAGGGATTGGCAAACTTTGGCATGCAGCCCGCCAGGGTAAGTACCCTGGTGGGCCGGGCCGGTTTGTTTACCTGCTGCGTCTGCAGGTTCGGCTGACCGCAGCTCCCAATGTCCACGGTTTGCCACTCCAGGCCAATGGGGGCGGCGGGAAGCGGCACGGTCCGAGTGATGTGCTGGTTACTGCGTCCCAGCACCCCCATTGGCCCGGAGTGGCCAAGAAGGTGCCACAGAACTCTTTGCTGTTTTTAAAGAGGTTGGGGCTTTAGAAATTTCCATATGTAACTTGCATGCTTAAGCCTGTGATTATGTATTCATGAATATACAGTAAATCTAATTTATACTGCTAGTTCCATCATGGACAATCTAAAGAGATTTACAAATGATATACAGGGATCCTTTTCTCCAATAGAGAGGTGAAATGTTGCAATTGTGTAATGTCATTTTGCTGCTCTAGCATCTTTAGATGGAATGTGTAGGATGTAATTACCCAAAGTTTAATATCTGCACTCTTGTGAAAAATGCCGTAGGATCTCCACTGGCAACAAATGATCAGAATCTCTTACAACTCAAAAAAGATTGCACTTTCAATAGCATAGTGCCCCTAACATTATGCAGGGCTCAATATTGACTACCAGGAAAGAGTGCCTCTTACTGAAGTGTAAACATAGTTGCTTATAACAACTGCGTTTACCAGAGAGGCTTTCTGTCCTAGCACTGGGCTACTCTTGATGAACTTGTGAAATCAGACAGGATTTCAGAATAGGCAGCAGGTTTAAAATAAACAAAAGGAAGTATTTTTCCACACAATGCACAGTCAACCTGTGGAACTCTTTGCCAGAGGATGTTGTGAAAGCCAAGACTATAACAGGGTTCAAAAAAGAACTAGATAAGTTCATGGAGTATAGGTCCATCAACCACCATTAGCCAGGATGGGCATGGATGGTGACCCTAGCCTCTGTTTGCCAGAAGCTGGGAATGGGCGACAGGGGATGGATCACTTGATTACCTGATCTGTTCATTCCCTCTGGGGCATCTGGCATTGGCCACTGTTGGAAGACAGGATACTAGGCTAGATAGACCTTTGGTCTGACCCAGTATGGCCATTCTTATGTTCTTTAGTGGTTTCTTTATATTTAAAAACTTGACTGAATCTCTCTTGTTCTTGTGAAAGCTACCAGTTAATAACCTTGAGGACAGAAGTCATCTGTTTATCTGCAGGATATGTACAGGGGCAAGGAAAGCTTCTGCACAGCTCCTTGGGGGCAGGTATACACAAACATGTAGTTTGTAGCAAGCTGGGGTATGAATCTATCCCACACTAGCTGTCCATGTGCACCCTGATGATGTGCACTAATGAACTAGACACTCTAGGTAACTTGACTAAGGTCACATAGGAAGTCATTGGCAACACAAAGAATCCGACCTTGTCTCCATAGTCCTAGGCTTGCTAACTAATCACTGGACCATCTTTCCTCTATGCAAATACTCTGCTGTACCATACTCTGGAACAGTGGTTCTCAACCTGTTTACTGTTATGGGCCACCTATGTGGCACACAGTGAGTTATCTGGGTCACATCCAATACTACATGTATGGCCCTGAGGATGTCACATGGGCTGCATTTCTGTGCTGATTGTCCTGCAGATTGAGAACCACTGCTCTGGAGTGACCACATTTTAGTATGAGAGAGGTGGTTCAGTCATTGGCCTCTGTGATACTTCCAAGAAGGCTACAAACTCTGGTGATAGCCTTGTGTAATGTAATTCTGAACAGCAATGAGATTGTAATGCCTTGCATGAACTGCCAACTTACCCTTGATATGAGCGAGGAGCCTAAAGGTTAATGATGATCCCTTTACCAGTTCCATCAGCTGTCCAGCCCCCACTGATAACTGGATCCTTTAATTATATGAGAAATCACTACTCTCTCTTGCTCCAGTAGGAAAAGGTGACAAAACATCCACAAATGACAAAAAGAATGTGAAGAAGTCTGTGGTGTCAAAGCCAAACACTATCAAGTCTATGTTTATGGCTAGTGCTGGGAAGAAAAACACAGATGTAAGTTGTATTTTTATATTTCAATGTAAATGTCCTACGTTCAATTAGACTTGTAACTTTATTTTCTTTACTCAAAGTGACAAATGGTTTGGTTACTGCTGTTTGACTTTTTTAAATCAATTGACACACAAGCCAGACTTCTAAAAGCTCCCATTGGGAGTTTCTGGGTGCTGGTCACTCTTGAAAATCTGGCCCATGGGATGTGGAACCTCTTTATTCTGTACTGACCGAGCCTTTTGGTTCAGTTAAGTGCATGTAATTAAGTCTATATAGCTAATACAGCTGTCTGATATTTTACAGAAAACTGTAGACTTGTCCAAGGATGACTTACTTGGGGATATTCTGCAAGATCTGAATGCTGACGTAAGTAGTTGAATTCTGAGGGGTATAATTACTGAACCCCCTAATCAATGATGCAATTCATCCAGTTGTCACATTTGTAAGAAGCTTTTTTTTTTTTTTAAATGGGCCAGCTAAGATTTTATTATTTTAGTGAAGTCCTTCCCAACTCTTGGCTGTGACAGTCTTTGTCCCATGAGTCATCTTTAGGTACACAAAAAGTCAGGTAAACCAATGACTTCAGTTAATCAGCATGACAGGGCTCATTACTGTATTAGCAGACTTCCTTAAAATTACAAAGACTTACACTTTCAACAGCAGGTATCACAGTGTCCTTTGGGGTTACTGAACATAACACATCATTAATACAAATGAAAATTACAAATATATTTTTAAAAAGTTAGAACATTACCATGTCCCTCACTTAGCTTTAATATAAATATTCGATACTCATCCCCATGGTATCTGATACCTAACTTTAGGGATATGTCATCTTATTAACTGTTACTAACATCACAAACATCTAAATAGTTCAGGAAATGCTTTATGCTATCCTGATATTGTCTGCTGTTGCAAGGCATATGTGAAATACCAGACTTTGTGGAGGGTAAGTGAGAAAAACATTTTTATACCAAATACTTTCATCATATTTTCACTTAAGCACACGGTCTGTTGTTGTGGAATAGTTGACTAGTTAATAAAGCTTTGGAGTTCACTAATACGCTTCTCCTCATGTTCTAAATGGCATTGTCTCTGCATTTACGGGCGTAAATGTACATCTTAAAATTGCTTGTCCACTAGTATGCCAGTGCTGAAAACCAACTACAAATCTTCCTAAATAACACATTCTCCTTAACTGTTGTCTACTGAAACAGTTTGTAAAGCCAACACGTTAAACTTATGACTCTCAGCCATAACTGATTTTTTTTAACTTTTTTTTGTCATACTTAATATTAGCCGTAGTCTAAAAAAATCTATGGTGAGGGATGGGAAGCATTTGAAAAACTTTCCATTGCATCCACACATTTTTAACTGAATTTCTCTGGCTCTTGTGGATCTCCAAACTTCATCAAAGATTTGTGTCATCAAGACTCCTTCTTTTATTTAAATGCCAGCAGTGTGCTTGATGCTGTATAAAATACAAGGAAAGATGGTTCCTGTCCTGTGACTTATGATCTAAAATTTTTATTGACTTTCTTTTCACACCAGGATTTTATATAATATATCATATAACATAATACTCCCACTGCTGCTTTGGCTGTTCTGGACCCTCTTAGCCATTGTTTTGCATTCTCCTCTAGTTTAGGAGCAATCTGTGTAGCTGCTTTTAATGATTTTTTTTTTTAAGTTAATTTTTTCACAATGTGTTAACACTCCAACCCAAAACCTTATTAGAATCCTTGTGGCCTTGTTGCTTTAAGTAAATTGGGGAAAAAGGGTTGCTTAGTTAGTGTGGAAGGATTTCTCACTTGCTTTGGGAGCGTTTCCTCAAATTCCCTAAGTGGAGACACTTCATAGTGTCACTTTTTGTTGGGACTCTGATACTTTTGTAGTAGCTGATGCAGCATGCATTCGGGGTTAGAGGGAGAAGAGAAAAATTGGGTGGCTTTTTTCTTCTCTGTCAAATTCTACTAATGCAGGGCCATTCTCATATTTTCCCTCCTCCCTTTTAGACTGTTCAGATAACTCCACCTCCAGTTATAAAGCTAAAAAAGAAAAGACCTGTTGGAGCTTCGCTGAATCCTTTCTCTGTACCGTCACAGGCCCATACGGTAAAGTTGCAGATCCAAAGTAGTGTATTTTTTTTTTTTGCTTATGACTAACTTATGTTTTGAATAAGTAAGCTCCTGTTTTATTATTGGCTTCCTTAGTAAAAACAGAAGGTCTGTAATTTCCTTTTTGGTACTCCTAATACAGAGATGAAAATACACTTTTGCCTCTGACTATCTTTGTAGTTGGGTGAGTACATACTGTAGCTTCAGTTATCACTAAACCATTCATACAGTGTTTTAGAGTTACATGACACTTTACCTATAAATACTTCATATGCACTAAAAAGCTTATCTAAACAAGATATGACAAAAGGTTATTGAGGGGTTTATTAAGGGAGATCAAATTTTTAAATGAATTTGGAGGAAAGGATGCTTGACAGATGGGGGGACAATGAAATTGGCATGAAGTGAGGTGGGAAAAGGAGATAAGGCAGAAAGATTGGAAAGCGCTTGTAAAAAGAGTGGAAAATGGAAAGATGTAAATAGGGGAAATATTATTTAGGAATGTGGGTGCATATACAGGCCTTCGGTTTTGCAGAAGGTGGGGAACCAGTGGAAGTCTTCTGGGAGTGGAATGGTTTGAGAGGAGGCATGAAATATGACTCTAGCAGCAGCTTTTTTGAAGAGACTCACTGCTAAGAAGAAGGGAGACTGGAGGGTAGGCTATTGCTATATCAAAAGCCTTGATATATGGGCAGTGGTTTTAGCAGTGGAGACAATGAGGTGAGGACAGAATTTTTATGTGAAAAGACTTAGAGAGAGCTGCAAGGAGGAGAGAAGAGTCAGAGAGTGAGGCTCAGGACCTGGGAGTGGGATGGATAATGGAATTGTTGATGGAGAGATACAGAAGCAGGAAACCTGAGAAGTTAATGTTTGAGGAGGGGAGTTCGAAATGGCAGCTGGGCATCCAAAAGATGTCAGGCAATAAGATACAAGCCTGGGTGGAGAGGAAGCCACTGGAACTTGAAAATCATCTCGTGTACTAGAAGTAGATAAAACAGTGGGAGTAGCAGGGGCGGCTCTAGGCATTTTGCCGCCCCAAGCACGGAAGGCAGGCAGCCTTCGGCGGCTTGCCTGCGGAGGGTCCGCTGGTCCCGCGGCTTTGGCGGACCTCCCGCAGGTGTCCTCGCAGTGACCAGCAGAGCGCCCCCAGTGGCCTGCTGCCCCAAGCACGCGCTTGGCGTGCTGGTGCCTGGAGCCGCCCATGGGGAGTAGATAAGATCACTGAGGGGGGGGAAAAAGGGGAGCAAGAAAAGAGAAACCGAGGAACAGCAGCAGGGAAGAGGGTCAAAGGGATTTGGAGATGGCTGGCTGATGTTCATGGGCATAGACTTCATGGGCATGGAAAGAAATGTAGCATCCTGGGATAGTTTAGTGAGGGATACGATTGAAGGATACAAATGGTATAGACGAGATAAATCCTATTTGCCATTAAAATACAAGAACGACAGTGCAATTGAAAATCAAATTAAAAACCGAAACGTACTCTTACACCATGAATAATTGACTTGTGGATTTGTCATGAGAGATTGAGTCTAAATTTAATAGGATTAAAAAATTACCCATATATCTAAATGAGGCTCTAAACCCTGATGCTTCGGGGGTGTTAGTCAATTACTAGCTGACATAGGTTAGGAAGAAACTTAGCCATCAGGCACGCTCTTCCACAACTGTCCATGCTACTATTTTCCTCTGAAGCATATGATACTGTCCTTTGTCAGTATGCTGGATTAGCTGCGCCACTGGTCTGATGGTCCTTTAACAGCGGTTCTCAAACTTTTGTATTGGTGATCTCTTTTACACAGCAAGCCTCTGAGTGCAACCCCACCTCCCCATACAAATTAAAAACACTTCAGTAATTTTTTTAATGCTATTATAAATGCTGGAGGTGAAGCGGGGTTTGGAGGTGGAGGTTGACCGCTTGTGACTTCCCCCCTCCCCCCATGTAATAACCTCACTGCCCCCTGAGGGGTCACCACCCTGAGTTTGAGAACCCCTGTCCTAGAAGGAGCAATTGCAGGTTTTTAAGAGCTGTCCACAAGATAGAATGAGAACCAGGAAGACAGTCTTGGAAACTAAGTGGAAGTGAGCAGGTAGTGACTAACGTTTTCAATTTCAATAGGCAGATCTGGAAACATAAGTATAGAGAAGTGTCTATTTGGTTGAAGTAGGAGGAGTCATTAGTACCTTAGTGAAGGTGGCTTCAGGAGAGTGCAGAAGCTGAATAAGAAGAGAGGATGAGGTTGGAGAAGGTAACAGTCTAGGATTTTGGAGAGTAAGAAAGGGAATAGGCAACTTTGATCAAAGTGAGGCTTATTTAAGACAAGAAGAGTAATTGGGAAGCTGGGGTAGATGAGGTAATATTTATTCTCTCTATTTCTTTTTAACTTTTTTAAAACTTTATTTTAGTTTACAGTAGTTTATTTTGGTTTACAGTAGATCAGCTGCACAGACCTGTACTATTTAGTGGCTGACAGTGGAGCCATAGGCCTGGTCTACACTAAGAGTGGGGAGGGTGTTGATGTAACTTCCCAGCTATGGGAATACCGTAGCTGAAGTCGAAGTATCTTATTCCGACTTACCTCCTGTCCTCATGGCGCCGGATCGACGGCCGTGGCTCCCCCGTTGACTCCACTATCGCCGCTCGCGCCGGTGGAGTTCCGGAGTCGACGGGAAGCGCGTTAGGGGATCGATATATCGCGTCTCATCTAGACGCGATATATCGATCCCCGATAAATCGATCGGTAGTCTGGATGTACCCTTGGATAGAGCATTAGGCTGGGACTTGGGAGACCAGGTTCTATTCGTGGCTGAGACCCTGGCCTGCTGTGACGGTGAGCAAGATACTTCATTTTCCTGTTCCTCAGTTTCCCCATCTGAACTAGATGATGAGCTTAGTGAGGCCTTGCTCAATAAGTGCATAGAACCATCACCAGTCATTGAAAGGTCTCATGACTCCCAGCCCAGAACACCATTTTCAAGGTTAAAGGCAGGGGCGCAGGATGAGGTAGCTGCAGCTGTTCCTATGTCCACTCTAGCTCTGAGTGGACCTTGTAGGCGGAAGATAGGGTTTGGGAGCATGCAAAAGTGTAGTGAGAACATTTAGGGATTTTTTTTTTTCGTAGCAGCAAGCCTCTAAATGCTTTGAGGTTGTGCAAATGGGAACTTTTGAGAGGCTTTATAACTCTGCTGAATGTAACTGAATAACAAACGGGGCCTGCCCCCTTATCAACTTCTAAATCTCTGCTACAGAGCATAGGGAGGCTGGAACTCTTCAGTGAAATGGTTGGAAATCAATTTCAGCATTAGGAAGACAACCTCTTTTTCCCCTAACCTTGCAGTTGGAAATGAATGGTCTTCGCTGAAACTTTAAAGAGAAGTATCAGCCGGAGATAGAAAGAGCCTGTAAAACTTCAGTCCAAACAGTTAGTTTGGCAAAGTTATAAACAACTGAAAAATTACTTAGGCTGCCTTAACATGGGCCGGGCCCCATGTATCCTGTGATTGGATTGCTGCAGAATTCATTCCTTTGCTACATAATAATGCTCCAGAATCGGACCTTTCATTAGAAAATTGTTCTTGCCTTTATGGTTTCAGCGAGTACCCACAAAATGTAAGCAGTCCTAAATGATGCAGTGTCCTATGTCTGCATCTGTAGAGTACCTGAAACTCTTAGGTCTGAGGGATGTAGCCTGTCCTATTCATCTCAATCAGGGCCCCGTGGAATTTGGATACTATGGTTACATAAACTGGCCTTCACCAATTTGCTGCAGCTAGGCACACAACTGTATTTTTCCCTTGCCCTGCCATACCATACCTACCACTTGCCTTACAATTGTGAGTTAATTGGAGTAGAGTGCGCACTCCGTGCACTGTTCCATGGCACAAATCAGAAGAGAGTTGGGGGAGCGAGAATTTAACTTCCTGGCCGTACCAATGTATGCTGGCAAACTAGGCTGTCTGGGGAGCTAGAGAGAAGCTGTTGAAGCTGACAGGCGTCTCCATTCTTGCCTGGCACAAATGGGGCAAGAAAGGTTCTGAGGTCAGCCTCTTAGCTCCTGAGCTGAGGCCTGGGGAGAACAGCAAAAAACTCATGGCCAAAAATAATCAAGAAATGCGGTCTATTAATATTTTCAAATATGATCCATAGAACTGTCTTTTTTTTGGGGGGCGGGGGTGTAGGCTTGGGAATAGAAATGGCGGTAGAATAAATGTTGCCGTGGAATTGAGGAGTTGTTGCTGAGAAATTTGATGTTGTGTTGAAGAGTGTGCAAAACCCTGACTGTAGGCCTTGTTGCCAGCTTCATTTATAACTAAACACTGTAGTTCTCCTTTAAGGAAAATTAAAGTTTAATTTGTGCCTAAAATATTTTTCCAGGTAGTAACCCCTATAGTAAGGAAAGCTCCCACCACTGTCAGAAAGGAAGTTCTTTCTCCAACTACCTCTGATCCTAAGCATACCACTTATGCAGCAAAACCTGTTGCAGTCCATAAAGAGAATGGTGCTGAATATACAATAAAAGCTGCAGAAAATGAAGAACTGGTGAAGACAAAACCAGAGAAAGCTATTCAAGGTATTTTAAAAATTCTGGCAACGGAGATAGCCCCAATGTTAACTAAAATATTTTAGAACATGCTACATTTGCTAAGTGTGAAAATAGCTTAAAGTGATTCATATGAATGTTGTATACTATGTGTGTGTGTGTGTGTATGTACTAGAATTATATAGTATATTGTATTAATGATTCAACCTCTTAGTTCTTTTTACAATGCTTACAGAAAATGATCAGGGCATGATGGATTTTGAGGATGGGGATTTTGATGAACCTATGGAAGCGGATATACCAGAGACTGCCGGGTCCCTGAAGAAAGAACAGAAACTAGAAAAGAAAGAGACACAGCAAGTGGATTCTGTGAAGGAAGATGCATCCTTTTTGTAAGGATTGGTGGTTGCAAAAGACCTTTTTTGCTGAAAGAAGTTATATTTATGACTTGATATTTACATATTTATTTTTCTCAAGGCATTGTTCTGTGATTGCACTGTAGGGACTTTAAAAACGTGCATGTTGAAAGGAGTAAACTGGCTGACGGCTACTTAAGAAAAGGGATACTTCATGTTTCTGGGGATAGACAATTCCTGTCTGGGTAAACAGTGTAATGTTTTAGGTTAATTGCAAAGAGCTGGTGATGTAATGTGGAAGTTTTAGACTGTACATCTTGGTGCTGATGAATAGAAATCAGGAATCACTAAAGATTTATATTACCAAACACCTTATCATTGCCCCAAACATTAATGTTAGTTAAAGCCAGTTTCCCATGGCAAATAGTCATGCCATTGAAGTTCAAAATGCAAAAGTAATGATTTTCAGGTCCTTTTCTTATAGGAGAGTTTTGAAGCACTTTTAAAATACTTTTTCATGACTGAAAATTATGACCAGTCAAATCATGGTTTGAAGTGTACAAGGTGCTTCACAGAAACAAGTAATGATAGCTTACAGTTGAAGGTAGCCTTGCAAACTGATGGGATTACTCATGTTGTAAAGACTTGCATGTCTGGGGTCTGTCTAATAGTTTAAAGGAACTATTAATGCCTATCTGCTGGATAAATGAGAGCTATATTTGTGGGGGAAATAATGGAGTATTGCATGTTAGCTGGTTTCTTGTGACAGATCTTAAGTCATGTCTTCTCAAAAGTTATGGTTGTAGTAAACATACAACCTTATTCATCTGTTTTTCAATACTTGCAGAAGTTCTTTTCTCCCTGATATGTCCTGTTGGAGCAGAATGGATAAGGATGAAATTGATTTAGTTGCCTCAGAAGTTCAAGTGGATCCCAGTTGCCTGCCACTAGTGAACGGGGAAGATGGTGATCAAGTCTTTAGGTTTTATTGGCTGGATGCTTATGAAGATCAGTACAGTCAACCAGGTATCTACACATTTAAAGACAGAAAGTAACTCTCTTGTTCCCTTCAATTTAATCTCACCATGAAGGCAGGGATTTTCAAAGGAGCCCGAGGAAAGACTAGCTCAGGGGTAGGCAACCTATGGCACAGGTGCTGAAGGCAGCACGCAAGCTGATTTTTTCAGTGGCACTCACACTGCCTGGGTCCTGGCCACCAGTCCGGGGGGCTCTGCATTTTAATTTAATTTTAAGTAAAGCTTCTTAAACATTTTAAAAACCTCATTTACTTTCCATACAATAGTTTAGTTATATACTATAGACTTATAGAAAGAGGCCTTCTAAAAACATTAAAATGTGTTACTGGCACGCGAAACCTTAAATTAGAGTGAATAAATGAAGACTCGGCACAGCACTTCTGAAAGGTTGCCGACCCCTGGTCTAGCTGCTCTCTATGCCTGTTGAAGTTCTCCTCCAGAAGCTGCTTTGTAACCTGCACAGGGTTATTCTTCCCTCTATATGATATAACTACTTGACAAAATGAAAGTCTTGTCTATTATGTGTGGTCTGGTATAGTGTTAGGGGGAAGGAAAAGGATTTCAGTGCTGTTAAATCTAGGGAATATGCTGACATTATTTACTTCTGTGTGCTAGGAATGAGTTCATGTCTCTAACTCTTGGCTAAGTGGTACAATAGTTAAATGCACTGTTCTCTTCCTCTTTTAATGATCTAATCAGGATTTCAGATTATATTTTCGTTTGGTCTCCTAGGTCCTGATAAACCTGTCTTTGTATTACAAGTCACATGAGTTGGAGGAGAGGAGGCAGACTGGTTGGTTGTGGAATAGATATTATTGTGCAAAAATCTTCATAAAGCTCTGCCGAGATACCTCAGTCCTATCTCACTTATTTCATAGCTCTAGTGCTTTTGGTCTCTGTCTTCCATGCATATCAACCTCATTCACGCTCTCAGTGGTAGAGGAAAAATACCTATTTTGGAGGCTTTAGACTAATGCTCCAAGTACTAAGTCTAATGCATTTTGCAGTCACACCTTTCTTAACTTGTGGTGCCAAGGGGTTAAATATGAGTCGGTCTCTTTGTATGCTGAGTGCATTGAAAAGCTTCCTGATGAGAGCAGCTAGTGATCACTGAAGCTGCGGTGAAATCAATGATTCTAATATAAAATAGCTACTCTTAAAGACCCTGCTATTGTTTTTTACTTCTATCTTGGCTTGTAAGTCAGTGGTTGCTGAATGGAACATAATTATGAAAGAATTTATTTTTCTTGCATGTTTTCTTGCATAAGAATGTCCTTATTGTGGCATTTCAAGGTTGAATAATAGACTGCATCTGGTCTCAATTAATAGTGCAGGGGAGAAGTAAATTTTGACATTACTATTTAACAGTTTCATTATTTTTATGGAAAATGGGCATAAACAATGTCAAATACATTGCTTGAAATGAAGCTGGACTGCAAGATAAATAAGACTCTAAAATCATTTGTAACTTTGAAATAGACTCTGTTTTCCTTCATGGTTCCCCTAAACTGTTTTATGGAGAGAATTGGAAGGCTGTACTCCTATCTTAAAAATTCAAAGAAATAAATAATAAAATAAAACAATAGGTGTCAATCTAGTGCTCTGGTCACCTGTCCCTTAGCTTAAAAAGCTAAGAATAAACCAGGTACTACTCATAAATATCTCAACCTTATCCCACACCCTTATTAAAGGCTTAATGAAGGAGGTGGGGGAGACAGAGAGTCTGGGCTCTGGTAGACCAAGGGAGCAAGTCCTGAAATTGAAGACCTCCCAAAAATTGTTTATATTGAAGGAGCTCCAGCTCAAACACCTCTGATCTCAATAATGGCAGAATGTTGTAGGAGGAGAGAGAAATCTCCAGTAACCAAGTCCAAAATTATGAAGCGATTTTTTTTTCTTATAGGTTAACACTAGGCTTATTGGAATGTGATTTTTATTTTTTAATTTTGGGTGGGTAATGTTTGTTTTGAAACATTTTTTTGACATTTTTATCAATGTAGATTTTCATGGTTGTGGGAGATTATGGGAAGAGGGTCAGATGATAGCGGGGAGTCAGACAATGATTGAATGACAATACATCTTGAGATTCAAAAAGTGAAGGCTTTATAATTTAAAACAAATGCTCAACATCACATTTGGATAAATGTAGAGTAATGCACATTGGAAAAAATAACCCCAACCATACATACATGATGAGGGGCTAATTTAGCTACAACTAATCAGGAAAGAGATCTTGGAGTCATTGTGGATAGTTCTCTGAAGACGTCCATGCAGTGTGCAGAGGCAGTCAAAAAAGCAAACAGGATGTTAGGAATCTTTAAAAACGGGATAGAGAATAAGACCGAGAATATCTTATTGCCCTTATATAAATCCATGGTACGCCCACATCTTGAATGCTGCGTACAGGTGTGGTGGTCTCATCTCAAAAAAGCTATACTGGCATTGGAAAAAGTTCAGAGAGGGGCAACTAAAATGATTAGGGGTTTGGAATGGGTCCCATATGAGGAGAGTTGAAGAGGCTAGGACTTTTCAGCTTGGAAAAGAGGAGACTAAGGGGGGGTTATGATAGAGGTATATAAAATCATGAGTGGTGTGGAGAAAGTGAATAAGGAAAAGTTATTTACTTGTTCCCATAATATAAGAACTAGGGGCCACCAAATTAAATTAATGGGCAGCAGGTTTAAAACAAATAAAAGGAAGAAGTTCTTCACACAGCGCAGTCAACCTGTGGAACTCCTTGTCTGAGGAGCTTGTGAAGGCTAGAACTATAACAGGGTTTAAAAGAGAACTAGATAAATTCATGGAGGTTAAGTCCATTAATGGCTATTAGCCAGGATGGGTAAGGAATGGTGTCCCTAGCCTCTGTTTGTCAGAAGGTGGAGATGGATGATAGAAGAGAGATTACTTGATCATTACCTGTTAAGTTCACTCCCTCTGGGCACCTGGCACTGGCCACTGTCAGAAGACAGGATACTGGGCTGGATGGACCTTTGGTCTGACCCAGTATGGCTGTTCTTATGTTCTTAAAACAAATTGTTGACATCACATGTCAGACTATACAGAGTAAATATCCTTGTTCTTGAGCAGCAGTTTTCTTAATTTTTCCTGTCTGTAAATTTCTACAATTACCAATAGAAATATTTGTGTGTGGGTGGGGGTGGAGAGGGGGGAGTGAAATTGACATTTACCAATCAAAATATAATCCTTCCAAGCCTAGTTAAAACCAAACTCCTGAGTTCTACCCAGAAGCTGATTGAAAGGTAACAGCACTGGTTTAATGTGCTCCCATCTTACAAGTCCACTTAAGTGGACTGCAGCATTCTGTGCTAGCTTCAGCTTTCAAATGTTTCCAAGGTGTAATCCCATGTAGCGTGCATTATAGCTGGTTCGTTATACCTTAATCTTGCGGTTATGCAGATGTGGATAATTGTGGCAAGGTCCACAATGAAAAGAAAAGATTGGCGAAAAAGCTGTCTTGGCTACACCTGTTACCTGGACATCCAGGAGCACCCTGAATTTAACAGCATCCCAAGTTGTCCACCTGTACTGTTGCACTCCCTTTGTGAGGGACACTGATGTAAGTTCCACCAACTTCCAGTTGCTTCCCCTAACCTCACCATTCTCTCTATTACCTGGATGGAGTCACAACCAGCTAGTTGTCATCCAAGACATAAGTTTTCTAGGCACTGGGAAATGCATCCCGTTGCTCCAGCAGAGTCAGATGTGATGGGGATGTAGAGCTGGGTACCATCAGCATACTGAATGCAATGAACTCTCCTCACTAACCCTCCTAGTGGCCCCATATACTCACTGAACAACACAGGTGACAAGCACCATGCAGGAGAGCCCTTGGGGTAGGGGAATTATTTCATGGACCATGAGTAGCAGGAAAGATTGTTGTACTTGTGGGGTCTTGTTTTTTGTGTGTGCTATTCTTTTGAGCAGTGAATTGTCAAATATAAAACTTTCTGGATTTTACTATGGGAATTATTGCTGCTAAAATTCATAAGTTGGGGACTTGAAGCTGATAAATCTATTGATTGAAATTTTCAGTAGATTGGGGGATGGGATAGCTCAGTGGTTTGCGCATTGGCCTGCTAAATCCAGGGTTGTGAGTTCAATCCTTGAGGGGGCCACTTAGGGATCGGGGGAAAAAATCAGTACTTGGTCCTGCTAGTGAAGGCAGGGGGCTGGACTCAATGACCTTTCAAGGTCCCTTCCAGTTCTAGAAGGTAGGTATATCTCCTATTATTATTATTATTATTTAAAAGGCCTTCCACCAACTTAATTGGGTACAAAAGAGTCTTAATCTTAGAGAACTGAGTAAGGAAAAGACTTCATTGTCTTGGTTACCATCTAACACACCTCCACCTGGAAGGTTCGAGCCTTTTATGGAATAATTGACACCACACACATTTCAGCATTTTCTTTCTTCACCTACTTTTTTTTGGAAGCTCTTAAACCAATTTAGGGGGAATGAGAAGCTATAAGAATAGAACTCTGAGAACAGGAGATAGTGGTGTGATAATCATCTTCTGTGCTTGACATTTCTTGGTTACCACAGTGTTGGAGGTGGATGGTGAAGGACCACATAAGTACTAGGTTTATAAAGCAGTTGCTTAGATATTTGTACAGCACTGTCTGTCAGCAGATGGAACTGTCAGGGACTACAAATTGGAAATTACTTTGGTCTTGTGGGTGAATTAATCTTTCTTTAGTTATACTTCAAATGGCCGCTTTTCTGATAGCCACATCTTTGAGAATTGTTGGTTTTCTAATATCTAGTCTTTTTTCTTCCTTTCTCAGGTGTGGTATTTCTGTTTGGTAAAGTGTGGATTGAATCAGCAGAGACCTATGTCAGCTGTTGTGTGACAGTGAAAAACATTGAGAGAACTATCTATCTACTGCCCCGTGAGATGGTAGGCCTGAATTTCAGTGGGCTGCTGATGGGAAGCTATTGAAGTAAAATGCCTTCTGACTTGCTTACATGGCAAAAACAAGCTGTGCTGATTGTTGCATATGTGATATTCATCATGCAGAGTAGAATATCCCTGATTTTCAAGCTATAATGATGTGACTAAGAAAAGGACAGTTCCTTTACCTGAAACTAATGGTGGCAGTTTTCTTGGGTGATCTCCTGCTTACCATGTTAAGTTTCTAAGTCCTCTGTTTTAAGTAGTATGTCATAAATTTTACATTTTGTGAATGCCTTTATTTTGGTGCCATAATATTCCTTGGCTACAAGCTTTGATTGTATGTAAGTTTACCCATTAAAATATCCCTGAATTTTGCTGACTTGTTAATTTCGTTAATGTTTGTTGTCACAATCTGTAAATGAAATAATTTGATTTGACTCTCTTTAAAGCAAATTGACCTAACTTCTGGTAAAGAGACAGAGAATCCTGTGACTATGATGAACATCTACCAAGAATTTAATGACCAGATTGCTGTAAAATACAAGATCATGAAGTTCAGATCCAAGGTTTGTCTCTTTTGTACATCATGCTCAATCCCTTCCTAGTTTTTTGTTGTTGTTGTTGTTTTTGTTTTTGGAGGGCAGAAAACTTTCAGTGGATAGCCATGCTGGTTGGTGTGTGTGTGTGTGTGTGTGTGTGTAAAAGGCATGTAGGTGTATGTTTTCCTGCAAACAGCCAAGCAGTGACTATCTGAATCTTTCTCAACTCAAGAATAAGTGAAACAGAGTTTGGAGATGGGCCTAGTATAGAACAGAATTTTAACTCCAAAGCAAAGATGATTAATGGCAGAATATTGATAAAAGGTCAGCATCATCATCTCTGTGTGAGAAGTCAGCTTTCTTTGAGATCTAAGGCTGTGTCAGCTTTCTTTGAGATCTAAGGCTGTGTCCTGACTTTTCTTACTAAGACTTGTTACATTCAAAACAATTTTCAAATATGGCTATGACCAAACAGTTTGTATACGTGCCATCATGATTATAAATGTCAAACCTTGCTAAAATCCTGCCAACTGATTAGTTAATAGTACAGTTTTAGCCAACACAACTTTGTGAATCAATTTTGTTTCTATATTGTGGACCCCAAACCATGAATGGACCTGGTTCAAGCTTTTCCTTCTCCCCCCCGTCTCTGCCACGTATACTAGAAGTCAGTGTACTACATTCATGTAGCACTTCCTGTTTACTGTAATGCACTTTTTTGCCCAAAGCTTGCTGAGGGATACACACAACATGGCTTCACTTACTAGAATAGAGAAAGTGTACATGCCCAGGTGAGCTAGCAACTAAACAGCAGTCCTTCTGTGATGCTGACAGTACTGATTCCTGGACTGCCAATATTCATTTCTCTTAAACATCCTAATTTTTGTAATGAATATTGAGCATGAGGGGGAAAAACCACCTGAGGCCCTCTGGATAGGGCACTGGGCTAGGACTTGAAATTTGGTTCTTTGATTTTAATTCCATTGACCTGCGGTGACATTGAACAAATTGCTTCACCTTGTTGCTTATTTTTTCCCTTCCACTTTTTATCTGTTTTTCTCTTTAGATTTTAAGCTCTCTGGGGCAGGAGTTGTTTTTTATATGACTGTACACATTAGAGGGTCCTGATCTTGGCTGGACCTTCTAGACACTACTGTACTTCAAACCATTAATAAGACAGATAATATTCCCTTTTTGTGGGAATTAGGATGCCATTTTGAGATTTTAAACTGTTCATTGGATCCCTAGTTGTGCTTGACATTTGTGATTCCACTATGTATGTGGGCCACTCCTCAAGCAGTTAAGAGAATAGTGAAGCGGAAAAGGTTGCTCTATTGGAAAATAGAGGCAGACATGATGTGGGATAGAGAATAGGTGTCAGAGGAATCTGTTCATAAACATACAGTTCTGCAAAGCAAAATATGCAGAAATTGTGCTAGCAAGGGCATCACAAATTTGGACTGAAGTGCATTGCTAGAGCTGTGTGAGGAAGCTTTATTCAATCACTTCACAAGCACTCATTAACTTTTCTTTCCCTTTTCCCTCTTAATATGTGTGGATAAAATGCAAGTGTCTCTTTGCAGTCCAGACTTGGATGAAGATGAGTACAATGCTAGCATCTTGTTTCTTCAATTAAGTGCTCAGATGGCGCTTCCTACTTTCTTGGAGTATCAAGTTGAGAGTTCACAAAGAATTACAGTATAACTTTGGGATTATTTTGATTTTCTTGGATTAGTGATCAGTGCTGTCATTAAACCCTTGTGTAAAATGTTTGATAAGAGGTTTGAAAGGCAGAGGAAAACAGAGGAAGAATGAATAAAAACACAGGTGTGTAAAATGAGGGGAAAATCAAAATATTGGTGGACAACTCTCTAAATGTTCTAAAGCATGATGGAAATGCAAGTGCTTCCCAAATAGCAGATTCACCCAATAAATATCATACATCTGTGCAGCAATATGTAATTTAGTGCAGTATTTTCAACCTTCAGTAGTGGACAGATTGCATGCTGCTTTGGCACATTCCAGCAACACATTTCATCTATTTCAGATTTTTTTTATGATCAAAATAATTCTGACAAGTTTACCTTTGAATTTTTTTCACTGTTTCTACTTGTATGTTCTTATTATAATGTACTTGTAAATGGGAGATGTAGGTGGGTAGTTTTAAAGATATGCTAGCTCACTGCTCAGGAAGAGAAATCTGAAGAACTCTGAAGTTGAGAAAATAACTAAAGTTTAATGAAGCGGGCTTCAATAACAGTGACTTGAAAGCATATGCTTTGGATTGTCCTTTGAAAAAGTGCTGAAGAATCAGAAGAACTCTTTTTAAAAAAAACAAAACAAAAAAAACCAAAAAACTTGTGCACATGCAGAGTGACAGTTAAAAGATGATACAGTAAGAGATAACAAAGATTAAAATAAAGATACAACTGCAGGTGGAGATTATAGATGTTTGAAAGTGGGGTAAGCCACAGTGCAAAACCCTCTTTTATAAGGCACAACGTGTCTACACTGAGTGTTGCAGTTACCCCAGTACAAGTCTTGTCAGATAGACAGGCCTGTATTTCAGCATGATGACGATAGCTTTATTCATTGCATAGCAAGATATCAAAAAAAGGCCTTCTGTGCGAAGACCAAATGCTGATTTGAGAGAGAGGACTAGCAAATGTTGTTCAGATGGGAATTTGCTACCAGGTCTGAATTGACTTTTCTCTGTATATTAAGACCTAGCTAGATGGGGAAAGCTAGGGGGAATGGTCTCCTATAAAGCTCTGAACACTACATATGCATACTTTAGCTAATCATAGTTCCTACATTGCCAAAAAAGGATGGGAAAAATTAATACCTTTAATCATATGATATGCAGCTTTGTGAACTTTTTTCAAAGAACATGCCTTTTATTGAGGCATTAATACTTCAGTATTAAAATGTGCTTGGCCTGTTCTTTATCTTTCAATAAACAAAACTACAGTACTAAAAAGCTTGCTTTCTAGTTTATGAAAGTTTGCTAATTCTTTGAAATTCTCCTCCCTCAAGTTGCCTTTGATTTCAATGGGAGCTGCAGGATCAGGCCCTAAGAAACAAATACAGCTTTCCTTGAAGTCGATTTTAAAACTGTAAATTAGCTTCTCCAAGGCCAATAGACTTAAACAATTACTTACTTTTTTAAAAAAAGGATTGGTTCTAAAATTTTGTCCTGTAGCTTTAATCTATATATTCCGTTCATCCTTTAACAGTGCTATTTTTGAAATATTTGGAAGAAGTTTTCATTAATTATTTTCTCCATTATAATCAATTTATTTTGAAAAAGACCTTGGTATCTGAAATCCACTTGCTATAAAATTAATCTGCTTTGTTTTCATGTTTAAGTGACAAAGCTACAGTGGCTATGTGCATAGCTGGCTGAAACACAGGGTTTCTGGTTTGTGGGAAATTTTGGTTTTGTTCCATTCAGAGCAAAAATTGAAATTTCCCAGAAACTGGAAATTCCATAAGTTTCATTTTTGAAAACCCCGTCACATGATGTTTCTGAAACAAAATATGCTCTTGGACACCCCAAAAGCTGCTGACTGAAATCGATGTGATTAGCAGTAGCAAAACTGACAAGATTCTCTGAAGAGCAGCGGTGAAACTGACAAGATTCCTGTAAATTTCAGTTGATAGCTGGCAGGGCTTGTACTTTTGCAGCAGCGCTGCTCAAAAATCTCTCCTTACAAAATGATTGAAAATACTTAAGTGAAAATATTGCTACATACCAAGCTGACGTGACCCGCTCAATAGAACTACATCTAATCCATGGCCTGATGATTTATATTGGAACAAAGGGAAGATAACTTCAATCAAGGAAGTGCATGCTTTAAAAAAATAAAACTAAAGTCTTAGAATCAATCTGGGAAACTTTAAAAGATGATCCAAAATGGGTGTATAGGAGAGCTCCTTTTGTGCTGGGGGTAACTTCATGGACACAGAATTGTCAAGTACAGTGACTCCTGTAACACTTCAAAAAAATATAATAGGTATTAGATAGTGAGAGAGAATTTTTTGTATTATTGTCACACCTACAAGCTCCACTCATGAACCAGGACCCCGTTGTACTAGGTGCTGTATGGGACAAAAAGTAAGGACTAAGCTTTGCCAACAGAACCGTCGCACTGGGGAAGTTCTGCTATGCCACCTTTTATGTGGGCCCAGTGGGGCTTCTCGGACACTCTGCATGCTACTGGAAATGTCAGTAACTTAAATCATCGGTTATATAAGAGATACTATGAGAAATGATGATGACATCTGGCATTAGCACATCATCACTTATGGCAGTACTTTTATGTGCGCCGATCATAGCTTTGCCAACACCAAACTTGGGATTGTGAGTAGACTCTGTAAGTCTTAGCATTTCCACATACACCTGCCACTGATTGTGGCAGGAATGGAGTATATTCAAGCCAAGTTGGCCAAGTTCTTGACAAATCAATTTGAAAGCAGCCAATCATTGCTTCTCCTTGTCTAATTTCTGAAAGAACACTTAATGGGCAGGTAGCATTTTTATGGCTCTTTACACTTCACTGTAGTTATGATCAGAGGCTCACATGCTCCCTTTTACTCCATAGTCAGGTTAAATCCAGAAGAAGTGGTTTGAACCTATGTGTTTAAAAAAGACAAGACGGTAGTGGAGTCCTGGTTTATGACTAGGGCCAGTAGGACCTATGGCAATACAAATAACGCGCGCCACAAGTGACTCTTCACCATCCATTTGCATAATGGGTGCAATGTGCTGTTCTCCAGCTGGTGCAACAGCATAGTATAGCCATCCGAATCCTTAGCCTCCAAGAAATGTTAACATAGTTCTGAACAGTAAGGCTGTCTCTACACTGCACAGCTTACAATGGTGTGGCTGTGCCGCTATAGCTGTGCCGTTGTAAGGCATGCAGTGTAGCCACTCTTTGTTGCCAGGAGAGAGCTCTCCTGTTGACAAAACCACTCCCAATGAGGGACAAGTATCTTCGTTGGCTTTGTCTACACTGGTGCTTTTTGTCATTAAAACTTCTGTAGTTTAGGGGTGTTCCCCCACATCCCTGAGTGACAAAAGTTTTAATGATAAAAGTGCAGTGTGGACACGGACTAAGTGTGGTTGGAGCCTACTTTAGCATCACTAGTAACTTTTATGAACATGATGTTAGAGACCTACTTGTCCAATAGCAAAGGGAGGCTAAGCTTCATAGCTGCTGTAAGGAGAGTAATGAGATCAGATAAATGAGAATTTGCATCATGTTTGGTTTTTATTCCTTTCTTTCTCTTATTGGAAAGAATGAATGTTCAGTATACTGATATTTTAAAAAAAAAAATCTTAGCACCTAATACATAGTATTTAAAATGTATTTATTTTGTATAGAAAGTTGAAAAGAATTATGCTTTTGAGATCCCGGATGTTCCAGCGAAGTCTGACTACCTAGAAGTTAGGTACTTGGTGAGTAAAACTTATCTGATGAGAGGCCACATCACTGGAATAATTTTATTGAACTTAATATATGTACTTATGTAAATAAGATTAACTGAATTTTGTCCTTAACTTATGGCTACACCCACTTTGCAACATGTAAACTAGTTGCTTTTTATTTTTAAAATTCGTCTTTTGGAGCTTATTTAACTTAGTGTTGTTTGTTTGTTTGTTTTTCCTTGTATCATTGATATGCTGACCAGTCCCTGCTATAGATAGTTAATTACAATGAAACTGAAAGTGAATAGCAAATTAAAACATTTCAAACAGTATATCATAGATCTACTAAAGCTTTCTATTTATCTCTGTTAGCTGCACTCCCAAAAAAATAAAACACGAAGAAATTAAAACAAAAATCTCATTCATCAATGTTAATGATGGAGGTATTTATTATGGAGGTATTTATTCCTGATTAATCAGGCTTTCTTTGTAATTTTTTTTTTACTTTTGTGCCCTTTGGCCTCTGTTTAAATGATGCATTTAAATGTGTGTAACTTTAAACACCCACGTGGGACTGTTCTCAAGCCTAAAATCAGGTATATGCTTCAAGTGCCTTGTGATTAGCAGGACATTTGTGTATAGTCAGTTTCACCATTTGTATCCATCTTTGATGAGGCACCTGGGCAAGAGAAACTTTCTTTAGAAATGAGGGAAATACAGTAACAGACACAGAAGTTCCCAGCAGGACTCTGGGAGAGGGATAGTAACAACTAATTTTAATCATTTAAAAAAAAATTGACTACGTTTCAAATTGACAGTATTCCCTTCTAAATATCTTTTGTTAATTGCGGAGAAGGGGACATTACAGGCACCATTATAATGCGTTCAGCCACTTTGCAGGGATTAAGGTCATATCTGAAGGGTAAAGTAAAAGCATGTTAGCTGCTCAAAATGCTGCTTTAGCACTTCAGAAGCATTCTAATCTTACTGTCTGCAAACAATGGATGTAGCTGGAAAGCTGTCAGATGCATAAAACAATATAATTAACTTGCAGTATTTATTTAAGCAGTTTCTGTATTAAAAATGTTGATATGTGGGTCATGGCTGATACCAACACACTCTTGTTTCCCATATGGACACAGATTTTGGCGTGTACCTTTTTGGATCAATTTCCTGGCTTATGTGTAGGCTTGCAGATTTCCATTTTTTTTTTATAATTTCCACAGATAATATGGGTTTATTTTTAAGCATTTTTTTCTATTTAAATTTTCACAGTTGGGAAAAAATTAAAGAGGAGGCCAGACAATTTTTTAATTACAGTAGACATTGAGTTTCAAAATTAAGTTTTATAAATCATGAAAACACATTGTCAACATCATATGTCAAAATATACAGAGTAAATATCTTTAAATCAACCAACCATACCTGTTTTTTACTTTTCATTCACTAGTTTGTAACAAGCCTAATTCAAAATTCAATGGATTCTGACTCTTAAGTTCTCAAGCAGAATTTTTCTTACTTTGCATTTCTGTACATTTCAGTTGTTATTGATGGGAATACTTTTTCATTGGTTTGTATAAATTCAGTGAAATAGATGTTTGCAGATATTTACTGGTAAAAATGGAATTAATCAAAACCTACTTATGTAGAGTTCTGTTAAACCAACAGTCTGTATTAAAGCAACTCAAGAAGTATCATTCTGTGTGATGGCGTTTCACTCCTGTGAAACTGGCACATTTCAGATATGGTTTAGTTTGTTCATACTGCTGCTTGAGCATAATATGTTGACTCTCCCACCCTCCTTTTTTTTTTTTTTTTTTAAGTAATACAATGACTTATCCCTTTCTTTTGATTGTCAGGCTGAATTCCCCCGGCTTCCTCAAGATCTGAAAGGAGAGACGTTTTCTCATGTATTTGGAACGAACACTTCTAGCCTGGAACTTCTCTTGATGAGTAGGAAGATCAAAGGACCATGCTGGCTGGAAATAAAAAATCCACGTATGAGGATTTGCATGTCAAATACATAATAGATTGCTGAAAAATAAATTTGGAAGGGGATGGTAGATGAGTTGCTCAGTACAGTTCTATCTTGTCAAATCTTTTAGATTAGAAGTCCCTGAGGGCAGTATTATGAGAAGTGATGTTTTTAGATTTCATAAACAGGACCTATTAGAAAGCAGTTTATTCTGAGAGGCAAGCAAGGTTTGCCTATTTGGTCTATTTTCAGTGTTGACTGCTCTTGAGCTGATTTCTTCCTTTGCTTCCTTCTCCTCCCCCCTTCCCCTCCCCCCCCCAATTCTGTACTCTCTGTTTTGTGCTCTTCGGGACTTGATCCTTCAGAATGTCGCTTTTTTATACAAAAAGATATAGCCTGTGGACAACGGCACCACAGTAGTAAGGTGACTGGACTTGTGATACTCCCTTAAAGAGGAGTGGGAAGGAAAAACTTGATATGATTCTGTGACCGAATTTCTAAATGGTTCCGAGTGTCAGTTTAGCTCCAGCAATGCCACAGTGTAAAATGTTACAGGAATTTAGGCAGTTGCCATGCTTGGCTTAAAGACAATGTCTGATCATAAGTGTTTAATTTTAACTTTACTCTGACTTCTGGAACTGTTTCTGGATAATACCCAGTACAAATTACTCCATCAATAGTTTACACAAAATGACACGGTTGGAAACACCCCATTGTGCTTTCAACTTAGGTCATTGTTTGAGTGTTTGTCTATGGGGATCCCACTCTGTGTGCAAGTGCACCTCATATACATTGAGAATCTTTGAATATTAATGTCTCTGGCGCCAGGCCTACTCTCGCCATGTCTTCATGTTCCCAGGAACCCCAGCGCATAAAGGGCTGAGCAGCTGCAACCATCTCGTAGTTCCTCTTACCAGCTGTGGCAGTGAGATGGAACCAGGAAGTCTGCCTGCTGCCTCTTAGTCCATTCTCCAAATCTATCCTTATATAGCTTGTTAGGGTTAATTCCTTAAATATCTCTCCCATTTTCTTTAATTTTTACTTTACGTTTATTCTTTGTTGTTTAAAAAAAACCCAACAACTTATTTTCTCTCAGCACCTTGTGCTACAACCACTTAAAACAGCAGTTTCAAATCCTGCCCATCTTGTGACTGGCTTATTCCCCTTCCAGACAGTTTGTTTTTGTTTTGGTGAGAGCCTTGTGCCTAATAGATGCTCCATCAGCCAGTTGTCCCTTCTCCAGAACAAGAAAATCGAGAGAGGCTAAAATTGTGTCTTATAGAGCAGCCTGTGAGGGGCATTTCAGACCCACAAGAATGGGCATGGAGCTCCAAGATGGGACTTTCCACCTCTTACTCTGTGTGCTCCGGTGACATCCAGGATGCAACGGCAAAGACTGGTATCCATAAGAAATCAAATCTGGGATCGACTGGTCATAAGACTTGGTAGCCAAAGACAAGCTTAGCACTGTTAGCAGCTCCAGCAACAAAGACAAGTACTGCCTCTTCCACACTGAGGAAAAGGAGATCAGAGCATTAGATCAAACATGGTACCTGGTACAGATCTTACTTCCTTGAGAAAGGAAAAGTTGAGAGGCCTCAAGGAGAGCTATTTCCTTTACACTCAGCTGTTTGGAGGAGAGTGAAGTCCTCTCGTACTAAAGGGGCAAGTGACAATGATTCAACTTTCTTCTTGGCACTGAAGGGCTCTGAGGCTACTCTGGTCCCTACATCTGATACAGATTCCTTGAAACCAAAAATTGAAATACTGACACTATCAACTGAGGAACTAACTGTTGTTTTGGCTTTGCATTATTGGGGTTATTTCAGGTTGAAGTTGCAGGAGCTGTCAGAGGCATGTATCCCGAGAAAGGGAAAACGGTTCGTAGGTAGCAGTTTTAGACCGAGCTGGATGAGCAAGTGTCTTAGAGGAGTGATTAAGAAAAAACAGAAAGCGTACAAGGAGTGGAAAATGGGAGGGATCAGCAAAGAAACCTACCTTATTGAGGTCAGAGGGTGTAGGGAAGCAGTGAGAAAGGCAAAGAGCCAGGTGGAGATGGACCTAGCAAAGGGGATTAAAACCAATAGCAAAAGGTTTTTTAGCCATATAAATAGGAAGAAAACCAAGAAGGAAGAAGTGGGACCGCTTAAAACTTTAAACGGAGTGGAGATTAGGGATAATCTTGGCATGGCTCAATATCTGAACGAATATTTTGCCTCGGTCTTTAATGAGGCTAATGATGGGCTAAGGAATAGTGATAGAGGGACTGATGGGAATGGAGATATGGGGGAAGACATTACGGTATCTGAGGTGGAAGCCAAACTTGAACAGCTTAACGGAAGTAAATCGGGGGGCCTGGATAATCTTCATCCTAGAATATTAAGGGAATTGGCGAGTGAAATTACAAGCCCGTTAGTGATGATTTTTAATAAATCTCTAAACTCGGGGGTTGTACCGTGTGGGATTAGAATGTGAGATACTGAGCTGATTATGCTGGGAGTTGTGTGTGAAGGACTGGCCTTGGGCTTGTTCTCATTGGCCAGCTAATTGTAAATAGGATACAGGTGTGTAGGATAATTACCCTATGGGTTACAGCTGCAGCTGTGTTGATTTGATTAATCAATTAGCCACCATCTTGTATATAAGAGCATGCTGGGAAATGAATAAAGAGGCATATGCATATACACACACGCTGTCTCTCTCTCTCTCTCTCTGCTTGGGCTCTGTTCCTGCTCGAGTGTGATGCAACAAATGGTGACCCCGATGTGATGCAACAAATGGCGGAGAAGCTGCAGGCATTGATGCCGATGGCCTGAGAAAAAGGAGACGTGCCTGAGCTCAGTGTTGCGTGGCTAGGAGCCGCAAGAAAGCCCAATAAGAAAGGAGGCGCACCTGAGCTCAGAGTCGAAGCAGCGGCCGCAGGGCGTCCGAAAAGAGGCGCACCTGAGTTCAGTGTTGCGTGGCTAGGAGCCGCAGGAAGTCCCAAAAAGAAAGGAGGCGCACCTGAACTCAGTGGTGAGCGGCAAGCTGCAGGGCGTCTGAAAAGGGAGCCCAGGGAAGAGCGGCTATAAGTCGCAGGGAAGAAGGGCGGCTATAAGTCGCAGAGATAAGCGGCGGCTATAAGTCGCGGAGAAGAAGGGCGGCTATAAGTCGCAAAAGAAGGGCAGAGCAGTTAAAAGGGAGGCTGAGCCCAGGGAAGAGCGGCTATAAGTCGCAGAAAGGGCAGAGCAGTTGCCATGGAAACCGCTGTGGAAGCGGAAGATATGCATCGCGGAGCGGGGCAGGCTGCAGGAGGGAGACCAGGTCTTACCAGTTAATGATGTTGATTTCCAGGACATTGAGCACAGCAAGTGTTGAGATCCTTAAGACTGCCCGGGAGATCATCATGTGGGATTGTTACTTCCCCTACAATTACCAGAGTCCTCTAGACTCCATGCTGTGAAACAAGGAGGAGCTTGGAACTTTGAAATCAAGCTGGAGGCGGGGGTGGAGAAGATCAAGGTCTCTCAGGCAGCTGCAGAACTTTAGTAGGAGTTCTCTTCAAGCATGAACAGCTGCCTTTCCTTCTAAAGAAAACACTATCTCTGTGCCATTGAGTGCATGTTAAAATATATAAGAACTCAGTTTTAATAAGAGAACAGTGTTGCTAAATGGAAAGGTTTTTTGTTTTGTTTTTAAATTTTTAAGACTTGGGAGTTAACTCAGACTGCTTTGCAGCTGCCTTTAAATCAGTATGTGATGTTTTTTATAGAAATTGCCTTACAGATTTGATTCTTATGACACACTCACTACAGAATGTCCAACTTGTTTACTGTTTTTATTTGTGCTTCTCAAGATATTGTTTTGAAAATTGTGCTAGAGAAGCTATATTGGAGAGTTAAAGCTATAACTGCTTTTTAGTTTTTACAATTCTATCACTTGCTTAAGAAATTTTGTGTTTAGTGTACCATGCAATTATTATTATTAAGAGTTATGTTTTGTGTTTTTTGTTTTGTCTTGTGATGTCTTCTGGCCAGAATTGTTGTTGTTGTTGTTAAGTGATGTGTTTTTAACAGAGAAGGGGGAATACCCCCCCCATCCTCAGTGTCAGTTTGATCGCCTGACATCTGAGGAATGCTTTGGCAAAACAGAGAGGGGGGAATCCTGTAAAATTCACATCACTTGTTTGTTGTATTTTGTCTTTGTTTGTTTGGTGTTTTTGCGGTTATATGTTAATGATTGCATGGTTATATAGGTTTTAATTTTTGGCTTGTGAACAGATTATTTAGTGGTCGTGTATTGTGATTTTATTTGAAGGCTCTGAGGCAGATCCTCAGCTGGTGTTATTTTACACCAGCTGAGGACCTGCACCTATCTGTTTTAAACATTATTGTTCTTTAGTTTTTCACCATAATATTTATTATGATAATTTAAACTTCTTGGACAAGACTAAGATAGATTGTGGTGTTATGTTGTTATAAGTTGGAAATGTTTTGTGAATGTTTTTTATCCTCTTTTCCTTTCCCTCTTCTTTATTTTGAATAGAGGGGGGAGATGTGGGATTAGAATGTGAGATACTGAGCTGATTATGCTGGGAGTTGTGTGTGAAGGACTGGCCTTGGGCTTGTTCTCATTGGCCAGCTAATTGTAAATAGGATACAGGTGTGTAGGATAATTACCCTATGGGTTACAGCTGCAGCTGTGTTGATTTGATTAATCAATTAGCCACCATCTTGTATATAAGAGCATGCTGGGAAATGAATAAAGAGGCATATGCATATACACACACGCTGTCTCTCTCTCTCTCTCTGCTTGGGCTCTGTTCCTGCTCGAGTGTGATGCAACAGTACCGTTTGACTGGAGTTTAGCTAATATAGTTCCTATATTCAAGAAGGGGAAAAAAAGTGACCAGGGTAACTAAAGGCCTGTTAGTTTAACATCTGTAGTATGCAAAGTCATGGAAAAAATTTTAAAGGGGAGAGTGGTTACGGACCTTGAGGCCGATGGCAATTGGGACAAATTACAGCATGGTTTTACGAAAGGTAGATCGTGCCAAACCTACCTGATCTACTTCTTTGAGAAAGTAACAGATTTTTTAGACAAGGGAAATGCGGTGGATCTAATATATCTTGATTTCAGTAAGGCGTTTGATACGGTACCGCATGAGGAATTACTGGTTAAATTGGAAAAGATGGGGATCGAAATGAAAATCCAGAGGTGGATAAGGAGCTGGTTAAAGGGGAGACTGCAGAGGGTCGTATTGAAGGGTGATCTGTCGGGTTGGAGGGGGGTTACCAGTGGAGTTCCTCAAGGTTCGGTTTTGGATCCGATTTTATTCAATCTATTTATCACTGACCTCGGAACCAAAAGTAGGAGTGGGCTGATAAAGTTTGCGGATGACACAAAGTTGGGAGGTATTGCCAATTCGGAAAAGGATCGTGATATCCTCCAGGGAGATTTGGATGACCTTGTAAACTGGAGTATTAGTAACAGGATGAAATACAATAGTGAGAAGTGTAAGGTTATGCATTTAGGGATGACTAACAGGAATTTTAGTTATAAGCTGGGGACGCACCAGTTGGAAGTAACGGAGGAGGAGAAGGACCTAGGAGTCCTGGTTGATCGTAGGATGACTATGAGTAGGCAATGTGATGTGGCCGCTAAAAAAGCTAATGCGGTCTTGGGATGCATTAGGCGAGGTATTTCTAGTAGAGATAAGGAGGTGCTAGTCCCGTTATATAAGGCGTTGGTGAGACCTCATTTGGAGTATTGTGTGCAGTTTTGGTCTCCCATGTTTAAGAAGGATGAAATCAAACTGGAACGGGTACAAAGAAGGGCCACTAGAATGATCCGAGGAATGGAAAGCCTGTCGTATGAAAGGAGACTTGAGGAGCTCGGTTTGTTTTCCTTAACCAAAAGAAGGATAAGAGGAGATATGATTGCACTCTTTAAATATATCAGAGGGATAAATACCAGGGAAGGATAGGAATTATTTCAGCTCAGTGCTAATGTGGACACGAGGACAAACGGATATAAATTGTCAGTCAGGAAATTTAGGCTTGAAATTAGACGAAGGTTTCTAACCATCAGAGGAGTGCAATTCTGGAACAGCCTACCGAGGGAAACAGTGGGGGCAAAGGATCTCCATGACTTTAAGATTAAGCTAGATAAGTTTATGGAGGGGATGGTATGATAGGATAACGGGTTTAGTCAATAGGTCAATAACATGCCACAATGGTAATTAGTACAAAGGGTCAATGATAGGATATTGTTAGCCTTTTTCCAGAGGGTCTGGCTGGAGAGTCTTGCCTGCATGCTCGGGGTTCAGCTGATCGCCATATTTGGGGTCGGGAAGGAATTTTCCTCCAGGGTAGATTGGCAGTGGCCCTGGAGGTTTTTTGCCTTCCTCCGAAGCATGGGGCAGGGGTCGCTTGCTGGTAGATTATCTGCTACTAGAAGTCTTTAAATCATGATTTGGAGCATTCAACAGCAGAGTCAAGGGAGAGAATTATTTCAGGAGTGGGTGGATCGGCTTATGTGGCCTGCATCTTGCATGAGGTCAGACTAGATGATCATAATGGTCCCTTCTGATCTTGAATTCTATGATTCTATGTGATGGAAGTTCTCTTTTCCTATACCAGTTTTTTCTTCTGAGTGTGCATCATCTGGCACTGACTCAAATGTCTAAGCTCCTGGTACAGACATTGCCTGAGAGATCAGCACTGCAGATAGAGGAGACCTTTTCCTGACCATACTTTCTTCTCCATCCAGTGCCGCTGGGAGCCTTCACCTCATCACTCTCCAAGATCAGGAGATAATTCATTCCTCCAGACCAGAATCCCTCATTTCAGAGCCCCAGCTTACCCACCATATGGATGGCAGGGACCCAGCCAACTGTATCCTAACTAACCTGGTTAACCATATTCATACAACTTTCCAGCTATGTCTGTTTAGGCTTACTAGGCTGCTTTTAGATGTGGGTCTCCTTCCTGATTGTCGCATTCTCCTGTGGCCTCAAGTTTCAAGACCTCCCACGGAAGTTCTCAGGGATGGGAGTGGATAAAGAGGAATTAGGTCCTGAACCACTGGACTGGTACCTTTCAACTTCTCCCACAGACCCATCATCATCATGTCCTGAAAAGGCAGGCTCTTTTGCCCTCATACCAGCTCCAGATGATTTCAGAACTTTTCAAGACCTAGTATCTTGAGTTGTTGGTACTTTGGAGATTGAGACATCAGTGATTGTGGAAAAGGCCCATCAGTTATTTGCTTTCCTCATCTTTTGGGCAGTTTAGCAAGGCCTATAAATGAAGGCATTTTGGAGCCAGCTAAAGATACCAGGGCCCTGATATCCTCGCCCAGCTGCAAAGCAAGTGGGGGGGAAAAAAGATATTAAGTTTTCAGAGAGGGGCTTTCGAACCATCCTGTATACCTCTGACCCCTGTGTCTTTGGTAGTCCCTGTGGCATAGGAGAAAGCTAGGCAGCCTGGCCTACCACATGCTACTTCTGAAGATAAGTTTCCAGAAAGCTTGATCTCGTTTGAAGGAAAGCTTACTCCTGCACTTTGCTCCAACTACTCATAGCAATTACTAAGCATTGTTCACGAAGTATGATTTTTTGGCATGGGACCAAGTTATCTTCCTCTGTGAACAAGCTTCCTCCAGAAGCTAAGGAGGAACTAAAGTCTGTAATCTTTGAATGGCAACTGGTGGCAAAATCATCTCTCCAAGTGGCTATGGACGTTTTTGATACTGCAGCTTGATGTGTGGCTTATGGCAGCTATAGTGGAGAGGCTTTATGGCTTGAAGTGTCAGGCATCACAAAGGAGATACATAACACTTAAAGGAATTGCCCTTTGAGAGGGCAGACTTATTTTGCAGTTGATCAGACGAAGTCTTGCTGCGTTCCTTGAAAGACTCCAAAGCCACATTCACATCTGAACAACTTGCATATCAGGGCCATGGTATAAATCCCCAGAGATTTCAATCTGAGTCCACCTATTCTCAACAATGGCCTCCTGATTATCCTCTGAGGATGAAACCCATGTGTCCTCAAAGGAGGCCACCTGCTGCAGTCACCAGCCACTGTGACTTCATTGAGACAGCATGTTTGACATAAAGGTCAAGAGTCATAACCTAGCCAGACTAGAACCATCCCTGAACCCTATCTTTGGATGCCATCTTTTCCTGTTTTGTCATATTTGGACTGGAATAGCCAACAATAAATGGGTGCTAGAAGTCCTCTTCTATAGGTAGGCTATGAAATTCCAGTCTCTGCCTCCTCTCCCCCATCCATCTGCGGTGACCCTTCTCCTGAAAACCAGCTGAAAGAATTAGCGGCCTCCCTGCTTCTCCTCGGAGGCGTAGAGAAGGTGGAACTTTAAAAAAAGATGCCTGATGTTTCCTTACTGTGAGGGAAAAAATAGGATCTTTGTCCAAACAAAGGTCACATTGACCCCACACTTGAAATTGTTACACTTGATAACCAGCCAACATCCAAGCTAAGAGGCACAGACAGAGACTGTTATATGTATGAGAAATCCTATGGTGATGCAGGAGTCCCTAATGAGTAATGAAAAATCTACTTGGAGGTGGAAAGATTTTCTTTTGGGGCAGCCCAGCGCAACCTTGATCCGTTGGAGGTTCCTGTTACCAAGATCCTTGATTATATCATCCATCTACATTTTTCTGGATTCTCATTCAGTTCAATTACAGCCCCACCTTGCAGAAATTCTGGCATGCCACCCACCCTGAGTCATGTTAGTTTTTATCCCATACTATTGCATCCAGATTTTTAAGTGTTTCTTCCCACTGATTTACGGAGCCACCTCCCAAATGGGATCATAATATTGTCCTTTGAGGCCTCCCTTTGAACCCTCTTCTGAATACTCTATACCACCTTACTCTCAAGACAGCTTTTTATCATCCCCACTATGTCAGACAGAAGGGTCAGTGAACTGAGAGGAGAAGAAACGTCATATTTTAGCTGTATTGAGGGTCTTGCTATGCTACCTGACTAGGACAAAGCCCATTATAAACAATGCCCCTGTCTTTTTTGTTGTTATAAGTAGTGGTTCCAGAGGACGTGCCATTTTTTCCCCAGAGAATATTTAAATGGATCACCTAGTGTATTTCATTCTTCTGTCATCTGGCTGATGTTTCTTTTCCTCTAAATACCACAGGTCATTTGACTAGCGCTCAGGCTTTAGCAGATGAGGAAGTATCCCCATTATCTCAGAACTGCAAGGCAGCCATTTGAAGTAGTCCCCTCACTTTTGTTAAACATTATGTCCTTGACGTGGCTGCAAGAGCAGATGCCAAATTTGGGAGGGCAGTGTTAAAATAGCTAGTTAGAGGTAGTGTGTACTCCTCAATCCGACCTTCCAGATAGGGCACTGCTTTCCAGTCACCTAGAGGTGGTATCCACATAGACAAATGTTCAAAGAATGAAAAACAGTTACTTACCTTATAGTAACTGTGTTTTTTCAGGATATTTTGTTGGTGTGGATCCTGCAACCTGCCCTTCTTCCCTGGTTTTTCAGAATCTCCCTTAAATGATTATTCTGAATGAGCAAGGGAACTGACTGATGGTTATGGCTTCTCTGCCCTTGGTTAGGGGACACAAGGACATGCAGGGCACAAACAGATGCTGCTTTTGGATGATTTTCATCTCTCAGGTGTACTTAGAGGGATTCGCATGGACAAAACAAATTGGAGAACCAGTTATTGTAAGGTAACCATTTCCTCCCCTTCCCCCCATCATGACCTTATCGTTCTTTTAAGTGGCTCATTTGTTTCCACAGAGCCCTTGAGTCAGTCAGTCAGTTGGTGTAAGGTGGAGGCAACGGCACTGAAACCTGACTTGGTGAATGTAGTTAAAGATCTTCCTCCTCCTCCTCTTGTGATCATGTCTCTCAGCATGAGGACAATTCAGAATGTGAAGACTCACCAGCATGAGGTAAATCATCAGCTTTGGTGATGTTTAATTTTTTTTTTTTTTTTTTTTGGTATGGCATATGCTAAGTAAGAATTAGTAACTGGAAGAACTTCACCAGCCAAATGTCTGCAATAGACCTGATTCTGTGGATCTGATTCTGCAATGAGATCTGTGCAGGTGAACCCCTCTATAATCTGATGTATCCATCTGCTCAGAGCTCATTACAAGATCAGGGTCTCAGTTTGTATATAAAATTTTGTTTTTTTTTTTTATGGAAAACACCTCAAAATGCAATCTTTGGTTATAGTAGACGAAATAAATCTTTTTCTTTTAAAGAAACACACAACAGATTATATATACCCAGTAACATGGCTTTTACATGTTACATATTCTGATTAAAATAAAGGATTACCTCTGATACATTTTTAAAGCATAATAGGAAACAGATTTAAACTCGCATACTAGCTATTGTGCTGCTGCCACTTTTTATTCATCAAGATAGAAAACCACAGCAGTGGATTTATTCATCAAGATAGAAAACCACAGCAGTCAACATTTTGGAGTTTTGTTCCAAATCCAGAGGTGGGCAACCTGTGGCCCACAGGCCGCACGTGGCCCATCAGGGTAATCCACTGGTGGGCCGCAAGACAGTGTTTACGTTGACTGTCCACAGGCATGGCTGCCTGCAGCTCCCACTGGCTGTGGTTTGCTGTTCCTGGCCAATGGGAGCTGTGGGAACCGACGTCCAGCACGTCTCTGCGGCCCACGCTGCTTCCTGCAGCTGCCATTGGCTGGGAACGGTGAACCGCGGCCACTGGGAGCTGCGGGCTGCCGTGCCTGTGGGTGGTCAATTTAAACACTGTCTCGCGGCCTGCCAGCAGATTACCCTGACGAGCCATGTGCAGCCCGTGGACCATAGGTTGCCCACCACTGCTTTAGACTACCCACTGTAATTAAATGCTTTAAACTTTTTATATTTTAAACATGTTAACAAGTTGGCCTCACTGTGTTACTTTCTAAAACTTGCACTAACAAGAATAAAGTTTCAAAAAAGCTAAAGCTAATACTGACCTACTAGCCTGTAGTACAAGATACCAGTATGGATTATATGTAACGTCACAGATTATTTATACAGACAATTGTTTCCAACAAACTCTTTTATTAAAGCTGGTCAGAAGCATTCCAGCAAAACGTTTTTTGTCAGAGTTTGGTCAATTCACCAAAACTGAAACATTCTGCGGAGAGCAGGTTCCAACGGAATCTGCCAGTTTGCCTGCCTGCATCCTCAGCTGCTGGTCTAGTGCCTTGCTGAAGAGCCTGCTCTTTCCAGGCTTCTGGCTCCTCAGTGAGCTGAGAGCTTGTGCCTCTTCGGCACCCCAGGGTTCCAGGCAGTCATCCTATCAGAGTGTCCCAGGGTTGGGGACCACAGGCTCTGTCCCCCATTCCTTGGTGCTTCATTTCCTATTTGCAGAAAACGTCAACATTTTGGAGTTTTGTTCCAAATCAGAAGAAAACTCAATCTTGAAATACCAAAATTCTTCATGAAGCAGGGTTGCCTCTCTCCACCTGGTTCTGTATTTGATATCAAAATCCAGTAGTAGTATTTCTTGACTGGTAGCTTGTGCTACTTACGATCAATAAACAATGTTGAAAACTTCAGCAATTTGCAGTTGAAATTCACTTGAAGTAGGCAATTGCCTTTTTAAAAAAAGGAATAATTGGAGAAGGCTGTTCAAAAGCAAGTGGAGGGATAAAGGCAATTTGATACTGTTAACCTGATGTAAATATGCAGATGCATATTATCATAGTATTTCTCATTTCTTGGTGTAGGTCATGGCTGTTGCAGCTCTAGTCCATCAAAAATTTTGTTTGGATAAAGCACCTCCTCAGCCTCCTTTCCAGACACACTTCTGTGGTGAGTAATTGGACCAAGTTATGGGTAGAGCAATTTTATTGGAGAGAAATGCAAGCAATAATTTATATGTGAACAGTCCTTTCCCCACAGTCTGTAAGTAGTAATGGATGATGCCTGAGTGGTGGTGGGGAGAGAGCTAATTAGGTGAGGTGTGTGGATCTTTTTTCACTACTCCACGGTTTCCTCCCTGTTTTTAAACTTAGTTGCTATGACATTTATTTGGTAGAAATCTTTAGGGTTTGTCTATGAAGGCAAAGTAACCTCCCTCCAAATATCCTCTGCCTCTCTTTCTCTTCTTGCTTGTTGCTTTTTAAAAAAAAAAAGATACTATTATTTAATTTAAAAACGGTTCAGTCTTTTAAAGTAAAAGTTCAGCTAGAAGCAGGCCAGCAATAGCTTCAGTTGAACTCCTTTTTAAAAGGCTGAGTTGAGATCTCAAGGCAGTAATATGAAAACTTAAAAGATGCACAGCTGAACATGTGGGTGTGGTCAACTGGATTATCAACCCAGAATGCCTTTACGTAGCCCCAGATTTCAATTGATAGTCATGTAGAGTTTTGGAGGCCCATAGAGGAGCTAGAATGTGAACTGCAAGTGCTACCATGGCACAGTTTGAGAACGGCTAATGACTTATAATTAGGGTTTAGGTTTGAAAGGATTAGATTTTTATTGATAAAGGTTTATAAATATCAATTTCACCACTCACGCAAATGATGAAAAAATATTTCCATCGATGATGATCAAAATTTACAGGTAGACAAAGTAAGAAAAATACTGCTTGGGAACTTAATAGAGTATGATTTATGGATATTAATTTGTATATTTTAACACGGGATGTCGACAATTTGTTTTAACAGTTACAAAGCTTTAACTTTTTGAATCTCAACATCTACCATTAAATCATTTTGCCTGCCCCTCCTCTTTTTTCCTGATTCCTCCCATAATTTTCCATAACTGTGAACATTTAGAAAAAAATGCTTAAAAATAAACTATTTTTATCTATCAATTATTTAAAAAATCTAATTCTGCCAACCCTACATCTAATAGTTTTACTTTTATTGGATTTATTTATTGCTAATTTCTTTTAAACTAAATGCCACTCTGAAAAACATAAAATCCATATACTTTTAACTCAAAAGCCATGGTAGAGTTTAAATTTCTTTAAACGTAGCTGAGATTTTTTTTTTATAGATGTCCCTGTTAAAAGCAAGATGTTAGATTAGATTGTCTTCTGTTTATGTGTTCTGGCTTAGTGACTCGTCAATTTCCAGCCCAGAAAACTATCATTTTAATCAAGTTTAAACTCTTGAATTTAGTTTTATAGTAGATAGCTTCATTTTAATTCAGTTGTTGAGTCTTGGCATGGACTTGATTTCATTTTGTCTCTTGTACAGTGCCAAGCATACAGTTACTATATAATAAGATAAGGCTGCATTTCTTCCAGACCCATTGATCCCAAGACTCTTAAATTAAAAAGATATTCTTACCAAAAAACCCCCCCAACTTCTAACAAATGACATTGTTTTTCATACCATATGCTCAAATGAGACCAAACCACTTATTTCTTTTGCAGTTATTTCCAAACCAAATGATTGTATTTTCCCTTATGACTTCAAAGAAATCATTAAAAGCAAGGTAACTTTTTTTTCTTAGCATTCAGAATAGAATGCCTTTTGAGATACTGCCTTTGAATTGTGGTAGAAGAGTTTTGGATGGAGCAGTTTACAGCGCTAGCTTTTGTCTCTGTAAATGTACATTCAAATCTTTACTTTACATCATCTTTGAAAACATATCTGCTGATCTGTCAGTACTTATATTACAAAACTGTCATATAATTTGGCACAGTTGGCAGTTCAAAAGGTTCAGGAAGAATGTTACAGATAAGATTTGAGGTACATCGGCAGAGCTTTGTGGGGCAGTTTTACATTGTATTTTATTTTGTTATACTTATTTCAAGCTGGTTGTGTTAGACCAGAGGTGGGCAAACTACAGCCCACGGGCCACGTCTGGCTTGCGGGACCCTCCTGCCTGGCCCCTAAGCTCCTGCCCCGGGATGCTAGCCCCTGGCCTCTCCCCTGCTATTCCCCTTCCCCCGCAAACTCAGCTCACTGCGCTGCTGGCACAATGCTCTGGGCGGCGGGGCTGCAAGCTCCTGGGGCAGTGCAGCTGCAGAGCCAGGGCTCTGTGTTGTGCAATGGCGTGGCTGGCTCCAGCCGGGCAGCATGGCTGCCTGTCCTGCTGCTCTGGGCAGTGCGGCTGTAGAGCCGCCAGCCACCAGTGCTCCAGGCAGCACGGTAAGGGGGCAGGGAGTGGGGGGGTGGGGGCGTTGCATAGAGGGCAGGGGAGTTCAGGGTGGTTGTCAGGGGGCGGGGGTGTGGATAGGGGTTGGTACGGTCAGAGGGCGGGCAATAGAGGGGTTGAATGGGGACAGGAGTCCCGGGGTGGGGGGTGGGGGGACAGCCAGGAAGGAAAGAAGGGGGAAGAGTTCTGGGGGCGGTCAGGGGACAGGGAGAAGGGGTGGTTGGATGGGGCAGGAGTCCTGGCGGTTGGGGGTGGGGTGGCGCATCATGGGACAGGGACCAGAGGGAGGGGGGATGGTGCAGGAGTCCCGGGGGGGGTGTCAAGGAGCGAGAAGCAGGGGGGGGGGGTCAGATACGGGGTGAGGGCTGGGCCATGCCTGGCTGTTTGGGGAGGCACAGCCTCCCCTAACCCGCCGTCCATACAATTTTGGCAGCCGGATGCAGCCCTCAGGCCAAAAAGTTTGCCTGCCCCTGTGTTGGACTCTCATTTTCTTGTGCATAAAGTCCATCAAAATTTCTTGAAAAAAATCCTCTTTTCATTTTTAAAGAGGCACTAAAAAGTTTGGCAGAACAAAAATGTAACCTACTCTTTTTTTTGTGTGTGATATTAAGCCTGTGGGCAAATGTTATGTATATCATATGTAGCACTGTCTTGCTGTTCCTGACTCCTAACAAGATTCTTGAAACACTTGAACCCAAAAAGCGAAACAGAAAACGGTATGTGAGAAAAGCTTTCTGTAGCCATGTGCATGAGAACAAGAAGGCTTCAATTATGAAGGAAAAAACTCTGCAGTGTTTGTTGTAGTCTTGTAACTCGTGAGTGAGGGAGAGGGTTTTTGTTTTATACTTTTAGTATTGATTGGGTCATTGAAACCAAGCTCTCCCTTTTGCTCCTCTTAGAATTGTAACGTAGAGATTGCTGCAACAGAAAGGACATTGCTGGGTTTTTTCCTTGCGAAGATTCACAAAATTGACCCAGATATTATTGTCGTGAGTAGCTATTAACTTGACTTTAATAGATATAAACTAAAAAAATATGTTGACTGGGCAGATGTTAACTTAATTCTTGGTTTCTTTGTGTCCTTAAAGCTTTTACATTTATTTCACTCTGCATCATGATTTTAACTTGCTTTAATGGTTATAAAATAGAGCAGGTATACATACTTACACATATGATATTGAATTGCTCTTCAGGACTATGTTGTAGTCCTTATCACTTTAAATATTATTGAAACCATAATGACCTTCCTTAATTTAAAAAAAAACTTTCGGGTTTACCAGAGAAGGTGGAATATTGATACTTAATGGGTCTATTCATCGTCTGTCCAAATACTCATGTAATTTCTGTTAATGTCATTTGGATAGTTTGATACCAAAATCAAGACAAAATATATTTTTAAAAAATCCATTGGTCAGTTAGGCTTATTGCCACAAAATAAACTTTTCTTTGTACTTGATAAATGCTTTATATGGGAAATGTGAGATTTTTATTTTTACTTTAATGATTCATTTCCTTTTAAATGGTTAGGATATTTTTAATTATTAGTGAGTGTACTTTACTGAGTAGCCTTAAATTGTTTTTGAAACTCTTTTTGAATAACATAGAGCTGACTTTTTATAAAAAAAAATAAAATAAATAAAAAATAATAATGAGTAAATAGGATGGAAGGATAACCAAATTACTGAAGTGGGCAGTGCTGGCAAAATTAATAATGGCTGGCAACAAATATCCATGTACCTCCCTAGTAGTTTTTATAATTGTTGTGGAAAGACTCTGTCAGTGAAAATGCTGAGATTAACACTTCAAAATTTTGGATACCCCAAGTTAGGTAATTGAGTGGCCTGATTTTTTCAGAGCTAAGCACCTGCAGTTCCCATTGACTTCAGCCTGGTGCACAATGACCCTTCTTCAGGAGCAGAAAGGGGTCTTTAAAAATACTTCTGCACTCCCACTTCCTGAGTTGTGCTGTGTTCTTTCTGGTTTCATCTGAGGATTGGGGCTGGTACCTTCAGGGAACAGATGGTGCTAGATTAAAAGGCATTGTTTAGCGGTGTTTGATTTAAATGTGTCAGAACTCTGCCTTTATGTACCATGATACATTGAATATGGTATTACTAGGATACCCTGAATATATGACTTACATTAGTAGTTGAAGGGTTTTATGAGTGGAGGGAGAAGGAATTATTTAAACATGTCTTCACATGTGGTTAAATAGAGAATTTAAATTGAGATCTGTCATTAGCTGTGAGGCATGAGAATTAAATTGAAAGAACCTGTATGAACTGAGAGCCAATTATAATGAAACAAAGTTTATTTCAGTATTCTGCTGAGCAGTGTTGTTAATGTCAGGACTAATGAGTACTGCTGATGAATAAATTCCCTTAGAAGTAAGGGCTTCCAATAAGAGGTATGCTGATGATGCCATCAATTAGATTTAAAAAAAAAATACAAAAGGGCAAAGGAATTCTAAACACATGAAAGTAAGTCCTTTAATTTGCATTTGTTATAACCTTTTTCTGTTGCTTTCTTTTTGTGGCAAGGGTCATAATATTTATGGCTTTGATCTGGAAGTGCTGCTGCAGAGAATTAATGTGAGCAAAGTCCCTCACTGGTCCAAGATAGGTCGACTGAGGAGGTCCATCATGCCAAAGCTTGGGGTAAAATATTGCTTAAGTCTCTCAAGTTCTTGCGTTGCATGTGATTAAAATGAATTAATTTAGCTAATGTATTTTGAATGCCTCTGATGTATTTTGACTGTTGGTCATGTTGGATTTCTTGCATCCCAGTTCAGACATAATGAATGTTTGTATGACTATTTTATTACAGTAATAAGCTAAACTAATTTTCAAGTTAGGCAAATTTAGTTTACATTTCTTAACTAGATGGTGGCAATGACAGATTAATAACTGTAATAGAGAAAAGATGTCTTTGTCTTTTTGTCTAGTGCAACTGTATAATGAGGGGAAAATGTGGCTTGGATTGACTGGTGAATCATCCCATAGAGAGTAGTTAAATTATATTTCACTAGTTTTATTACGTTCTTATTCTGAGAACATGACATTCTGAATACTTAACTACAGCACCCCCCTCTTACATAGCTTTTTTTCTTTTAGAGGCCTGTGCTTTTTTCTATTTTCATCTCAACCACAAAACACTTCAGCGCTTTAATGTCTCTTTTTTATAAGGAATTTCCTCCTCCTACATAGACATTCTCTTTGAAATTGGAAAAGGTAGGGGAAAGACAATTGACATTTTTTTTAAGGGGAGGAGTTATTTTTGTCTTATTAGCTATAAAGACCATTAAAATATTTACCGGTAATTAAATTGATAGCAAAAATTCCACTTTATAAGTTAAACATTCGTTTTTGTTTATCTTCTCTCTTTCTTCTTCCCTTTACCGCACGCTGCTGATACTTTTTTGTGTCCACTTCATTCTCTGTCTTTCCCCACCAATGTGTTTTTGTTCTCCTCCGCTGTGATTGTTATGACTTTTTGTGCTGTCAAATACTAAACTGCTTGTTAGCATGCAAAAATTATGGTCTTTAAAAATAAAAAAAAAGATTCAGATTCCATGCCAGACATTCATTCTTAGTTTCCTGATCCTGCAAACCCTTTTGCATGTGCTGAATTTTGTTACTGAGCGTTGTAAAATTTCAGTGGGGCTACATAATAACAAAATTAAGCACATGCAAGGGTTTGCAGGATTGGGTCTTAGCTATTAAAGGGAGTCATGTGCTCAGTCCTTCATATCCACAGGCTTTGCTGAAATATATCTAAAATTCCTTTAGGACCTGATCCAAGATCCATTGATTTAAATGGGAGATTCCAACTGCTTTGAGTGGCCTTTGGATGAAGCCCCGTATACGTATATTTGAGTATGTGATGGTTTTGTTTTTTACATGGATAAGGGCCGAGGCGGCTTTGCTGAAAGGAATGCAGCCTGTGGTCGGATGATCTGTGATGTGGAAATTTCAGCAAAGGAATTAATTCGCTGCAAGAGCTACCATTTATCTGAACTGGTCCATCAGATTTTGAAAACCGAGAGGGTAACAATTCCACCAGAAGAGATAAGAAATATGTACAGGTATAATGCTCAGGTTTTTTTTTTTTTACACAGTTCTGTGTTGGGGAATGGAGCAGCATTTAATTTAATTTAGTTTGTCTATATACACCTCTACCCCGATATAACTCTGTCCTCGGGAGCCAAAAAATCTTACTGCGTTATAGGTGAAACCGCGTTATATCGAACTTGCTTTGATCTACTGGAGTGTACAGCCCTGCCCCCCCGGAGCACTACTTTACCGCGTTATATCCAAATTCGTGTTATATCAGGCTAGAGGTGTATATATAATTTTGTACTTGGTTTATCGGGCAGGTGTGCGATTGAGTAGCAGAGTACTAATACTTAGCGTTTTTCATCTTAAAAGTATTTTCCAAACACTGTTTCTCAGAACAGTGCTGCTGATAATGGCTTTCTTCATTCAAATAGATACATTGTGAAAATGTTACTTTAGGTACATTGTTTATTCTATTAATCTTGAATTACTATTTGCAACTAAATGAGTTTGCTTCATAATTTGGCACAGGTACACGGCAGAGATTTTTAGAGCCATGATACAGAATTTAGGCCTACTCTTCTGCAAAATTCATACCGACATGTTTCAGGTTTAAACTTGCCATTCTCCCTCTCTCTTCCCAGTGATTCGTCTCACTTACTGTACATGCTGGAGAACACCTGGACAGATGCCAGATTCATTCTGCAAATCATGTGTGAGCTGAATGTTCTTCCGCTAGCCCTGCAGATTACAAACATCTCTGGGAATGTTATGGTAATTTGTTTTCTTTCCCTTCATCTAAAAAGCAACTATTGCCGTGTGCTTTCTGTGTTTGGTATGATGAATGCTCAGTCTGAGTCAGTGCTTGTAAATTCCTTAACTATGCACTGTGAAGAATGTGCATCCTTTGTCCTTCAAAGAGATGAAAACTATTAGTTGGAGTACATTCAAATTTAGATGACCTCCATGGGATTTTTTTCCTCTGACATTAGAGAGTTTTTACTTTGAAAGTATTTTAGGTGAAAATGGACACATGGTTGAATCATTGGGCAAACCTGTTTACGTATGGTGCAAAATCCCCACAAACAAAATTACATAAACTTGACGATGGATATTTACTTCGTGCTTTTAAAAAAAAAAAAAAAAAGCATGTGAGAAGACTGTATCTGGTTGAAATCGGTCTTAATTCATTTTTGTGCATCAGTATTTTGCTTTCTCTAGTTTGTTTTGAATTCTTCTGTTTTGTTTTTTTTTCCCCCCTATAGTCAAGGACAATGATGGGTGGTCGATCGGAGCGTAATGAGTTCCTGCTACTTCATGCTTTTTACGAGAGAGACTATATTGTGCCTGACAAGCAAGTTTTTAAAAAGCCTCAGCAGAAGCTGGTGGGTCCCAAATATATTCTTGTTTTGACTTGCTGCTTCCATGATTTTTTTTTTTTAAGATACATTCTTATAAAAACACTAATATCTTTTCCTTTGCACTTCATTTTCTTTACAAAAACATGAAAAAGTAATTATATCCAATCACAGGAATAGTTTATGGTCAGATCAACAAGAACTTTTTCCAAGATGATATACCGTATTTATCGGCGTATAACACGCACTTTTTTCCCCTGAAAATAGGGGGCAAATGATGTGTGCGTGTTATACGCCGATATAACCATGTACCCAGGGCCGGCTCTAGGCTCCCGAGCAGCGCGGCCCTAGCCCCCGTCCCCCCCAGCGGCGCGGCCCAAGCCCCCACCCCCCGAGACCCGGCCCGCGGCCCGAGCCCCCACCCCCCGAGACCCGAGCGGCGCGGGCCCGAGCCCCCACCCCCCGAGACCCGGCCCGCGGCCCGAGCCCCCATCCCCCGAGACCCGGCCCGCGGCCCGAGCCCCCACCCCCCGAGACCCGAGCGGCGCGGCCCGAGCCCCCATCCCCCGAGACCCGGGCAGCGGCCAGCTCCCCCACCCCCCGAGACCCGGCCCTCGGCCCGAGCCCTCACCCCCCGAGACCCGAGCGGCGCGGCCCGAGCCCCCATCCCCCGAGACCCGGCCCGCGGCCCGAGCCCCCAGCCCCCGAGACCCGGCCCGCGCGGCCCGAGCCCCCACCCCCCGAGACCCGAGCGGCGCGGGCCCGAGACCCCACCCCCCGAGACCCGGCCCGCGGCCTGAGCCCCCACCCCCCGAGACCCGGCCCGCGGCCCGAGCCCCCACCCCCCGAGACCCGAGCGGCGCGGCCCGAGCCCCCACCACCCCCGAGACCCGGCCCGCGGCCTGAGCCCCCACCCCCCGAGACCCGGCCCGCGGCCCGTGCCCCCCCCCCCCGCGACCCTAGCGGCGCCGCCCAAGCCCCCACCCCGCGAGACCCGGCCCGCGGCCCGAGCCCCCACCCCCCGAGACCCGGCCCGCGGCCCGAGCCCCCACCCCCCGAGACCCGAGCGGCGCGGCCTGAGCCCCCACCCCCCGAGACCCGGCCCGCGGCCTGAGCCCCCACCCCCCGAGACCCGGCCCGAGCGCCCACCCCCCGAGACCCGGCCCGCGGCCCGAGCCCCCACCCCCCGAGCGGCGCGGCCCGAGCCCCCACCCCCGAGACCCGGCCCGCGGCCCCAGCCCCCACCCCCCGAGACCCGGCCCGCGGCCCTAGCCCCCACCCCCCGAGACCCGAGCGGCGCGGGCCCGAGCCCCCACCCCCCGAGACCCGGCCCGCGGCCCGAGCCCCCACCCCCCGAGACCCGAGCGGCGCGGGCCCGAGCCCCCACCCCCCCAGACCCGAGCGGCGCGGGCCCGAGCCCCCACCCCCCGAGACCCGAGCGGCCCGGGCCTGAGCCCCCACCCCCCGAGACCCGGCCCGAGCCCCCATCCCCCGAGACCCGAGCGGCGCGGCCCAAGCCCCCACCCCCCGAGACCCGGCCCGCGGCCCGAGCCCCCACCCCCCGAGACCCGAGCGGCGCGGGCCCGAGCCCCCACCCCCTGAGACCCGAGCGGCGCGGGCCCGAGCCCCCCCCCGCCCCGACCCGGCTCACAGCGCAGCAGCCGCATGGCTCCGGAGGGGGCTGAGCTCTTTCCCGCTCAGAGCCACGTGGGGAGGGGGCGGGGCCGCAAACTCCAGGCTCAGGTCAGCTGCCTCTGCTGGGCCCGGAGCTTTATTTGAAATTTACCGGTAAGTTTTTTTCCTGAAATTTCCCCCTTAAAATGAAGGTGCGTGTTATACGCCTGTGCGTGTTATACGCCGATAAATACGGTAACCACTTATGTCATAAGTGTGAAGTGAAAAGCCTGTGGTTTAAAGGGACACTGTCAACTTGAAAAAACACATTGCTGTCTGAAGTTTTTTACCTACTATAATTACAGGAGCACTGTACTTCTTTCAAGCTCAGTAATCTTATCAGATATTTTTTTCAGGTTTTTCTGTGTTTAATTTGTACATCTAATGGTACTTGGTATACAGTCAGTTCCTTTATTTTTCTGTGAACCAGTCAGTTTCTCCCTTGTTGAAAAGACCCTTATAGATACCAATAAGGTTTTTAGAAAAAACTTCCTTAATGTTTTCTTCACATATGTGTCCCACTATAGGTGTGCATGCAGTTTGTGTGCAGATGTGACCAGTGTCTCAGTGGGGGCTGGTTATGGTCAGTCAATTAGGGTGAACTGCAAAGAATGGGACAATCACCATAAAGCTGGTGGATATTCCAATACTTAGATTTACCACTCCAGCATAAAACAGCTTCTTTATTACCTTACTGGTTACTCAGAAGTCCAAACAACACAGTTCCCTTAAAGTGATCCAGCCTCAGGCCTCCATCCAGGTATCTAAGTCAAATATGATGATTTCTGAACATTTTATTTCATCATAAAAAATAAAAGGTTCTACCAATCCCAAAGGATTAATGAACACATTAATGAATGTTTCAGATCTTACCCAATTACACACTACAGCCAATTCTTATTAACTAAACTAAAATTTCTTAAAAAACAAAAGAGAGAGTATGGTTAAAAGATCAATATACATACAGACATGAGTTCAGTTCATTTAGGTGCAAATTCATAGCAGAGAGGGTGAGCATTGTAGTTGCAAATAGTTTTTAGAAATAGTTCATAGGTTATAGTCCATAGGTTATAGTCCAATGTCCAAATATCATATTCAGGGCATACCAGGGGCCTGAGTCTTGTGACTCCAACTTTCCCTGATGAAGCCTAAGTAGATCTGAGATGACAGAATCAGGACCCAAGGATATTTTATACAATTTTATGTTCTCTTTGACAAGTTAGAGTTCCCCAGGGAACAAAAGGTAATTAGGATCACTTTGAAGGAGGTCCATCACCGATATTTAGCTATAGAATTAACATAAGGCAATTTGCTTGTTCCTCCATCATTCGAAGATTATTTGCTATATATTTTAAAGAGAGATGAATACTGAGATATCCCGTGTTTACAATTCATTTAAGTGCTAGGATGTTCTTTTGACCTTTGAATTATCAGAATGCAGCATAGACAGGGACTGTTGATTACATTGTTGACCCTACTCATACATACGTAAATGCGCAAAAACACAAACATTATCTCCCTGCATGTCTTTTGAGGGTTATTTATTTTGCAGGATGTTTTACCCTTTCTAGCCATGTGTCACAGCAAGACTGGATTTTTCTTGACTAGCAGAGTACAGGGGTGCACATGTACCCTGTGCTCCTCATTCTTAGAGGGTTTGTTGTTTATCTTGAGCTAAGTCTTGCAGGTTGGACATCAGCTAGGTTCCTGCTTACTACGTGTGGAAGTTTGAGGGCTAATCCTCCTGAAAGATTCACATAGCAAGTGCCTATTCTGCCTGGGAGAATCCCATATCCCTTGCAGGTGCTTGGTCTGCCTATCTTTCTTTGCAACGACTTCAAGTTGCAAGATGTGAGGCTGAAGCTTTTTCTTCTGGAATGATCCATGAAGGTGGCATTGGCTCCAGAAGAGCTATGCTTCAAGACCTGTCTAATGGGCAGGCCTGTATTGTCCAGCGGTCCCTCAGGCAGATAGGCAACTTCAAAGATATCCGTAGGGAAAGTGACACTGGGGCATCAAAAAGGGCTGCTCTGAACAATGGGGTAGGAGCTCAGGAAGGAGCATAGTATCCTCACACAAAGAGAGGCACAGGAAAAAATTATTGTGTGATAAGCCCACCAAGTCTGACATGGTGCCAAGCATGAGCAGAAAGGAGCAAACTGTGGTGCAACTTGCTCTGTTCATACTGGGTTTGGTAGTGGAAGCACCCATGTCGACTCCAGCACCAGGAGAACAGATTCAGACTATACCAGGGACATTCTCGGTATACAGCAGACACCCAACAGCAGCAGTCACTTTCATGGTTTGATTATAATCAGTTTCACTTTCTCCCTTACTTGCACTGCTACACCGAGGCAATGTTTAATACATTAAAAAAAAAATGCAAGCATTGCTATTAATCTAAAGTGTGTTAGGTTTTTTTTAAAACGCTATTTTCGTAAACTAGATTTTTGGGCTTAAATTAATTCAATAATCTTTTAAAATAACTTCACTTTCTCTCCACCATTTGCCACACAACATAGACTAGTGCTCTGTTGCATGGTGATGATTCCTAAAAGACTGTAATCTTTTGTGATCAGTCTCTTCCCAGAGCAGTGAATCATTTTGTGATGGAAAGTGCCTTAATCAGGATATTGATAAAAATATTCATATAGTAGATGTCTGTTAGAAAAAAACTCCATTCTTATCCCACTCATTCTAATTTTTCTTTTCCTTTTGTAAATTAAGACTTCTAAATTAGAAACTTGATGATATTTTAAAAAGAGGCTAGATGTTGAAATTTTTTATGCCACATACAGGTGGATGAAGATGAAGATGTTGAAGATCAGAATAAATCAAAGATAGGGAGAAAGAAGGCAGCATATGCTGGAGGTCTAGTCTTGGATCCGAAAGTGGGTAAGATTTGGCAATTTTACTGCTCATAACAGTGTATCAGGTCATAAATGTGAAGGTTCGCTCCAGCTAAACTAAAATGCTGTGACATTGCTGTTTGTTCAAAAAGTTTCAAAGCAAAAGGCAGGGAAAATCCCCAAGCCCCTTGTATATGAAAGGAAAAAAATCCAGAATGATGATTAGTGGAAAGGCCAGAATCTTGAGAAGGTGGGGGGAGGAGGAGAAGCAATGTAGCACAATTTTCTTGTAAGGATATAGAAGTAACTTTATATATGTGCTTTCCATTTTAGGAACAAACAGGAAAAAATGCTTAATTTTGTTTGCCAGTAGAATAGTATAGCTTTCATGCAGAATCAGGGAGAAATTAGGGTTTTTTGTGTTTAGATTGTGTATAGCAGTGATGGGCAACCTTTGGCACGCAGCCCACCAGTGTAAGCCCTCTGGCGGGCCGGGCCAGTTTGTTTACCTGCCGTGTCCGCAGGTTCAGCTGATCGCTCTCCCAGGTCAATGGGGGCGTCGGGAAGCGGCGCGAGCCGAGGGATGTGCTGGATGCCGCTTCTCGCTGCCCCCAGTGGCCTGGGACGGTGAACCGCAGCCTGTGGGAGATGCAATTGGCCGAACCTGCGGACGCGGCAGGTAAACAAATTGGCCTGGCCCGCCAGAGGGCTTGCCCTGGCGGGCTGTGCCCCAAAGGTTGTCGATCCCTGGTGTATAGCATGTGTATGTTTTGCTAATGGATGCTTATGGTTTTACTTAGTTTCTCCTATATATGGTGATAACTGTACAAAAGCATCCTACAGTAATACAGAAGCTATCTGTTTAACCCTGACAAGTTAAGAGGGGTTAGATCGTTCCACTTCTGACATTCATTAATCACTGGCTAATAGCACATCTGAACCTTTTCTTAGGACTGTTGATTAGACACATCACATAGTGTACTGGTCTCTGAATCCAAGCTACTTCTCAAGCTTGTACAGAACACAGTGTAGACTGGCGACACTCAGCTTAGTCTGGGTTCAGCCATGTAATATGTGAATGGGGGTTACTTCTTTTCCTGCAAAAACTTCTGACACTCACAGCCCTCTCCCAAATCTCCCCACTTCATTGTGTGAAGTCTTCTCCTCCCCCACTGCAGATGCATCCATATTAGTCAAATTTCTTATTTATAGTTACTGAATTGGGCCCTGAAACTCTATGGAAATCTTTCATTTGGCTTTAATGGGAGTTGGATCAGGTACCTAGTGGGGATGAATAATTACACCTCTACGCCAATATAACGCTGTCCTCAAAAAATCTCACCGTGTTATAGGTGAGACCGCGTTATATCAAACTTGCTTCTCCTCCCTACCCCCCCCCCTTCTTTGTTCCCTGACCGCCCCTTCCAGAGACCCTTGTCCCTAATCACCCCCAGGACCCCAACCCTCCTGTCCCCTGACTGCTCCAACCCCATCCACCACCACCTCTGCCCCCTGACAGGCACTCACCGGCAGCAGCGGGAAGCGGAGCAGCCTGGCCCCAGTCCGCTCCACTCCGCCAGCTCCCAGACGTGGCTCTCTGCTTCCCGCTGCCAGTGAGTGTGGGGAGGTTGGGGAAAGGATGCTCCCCCCCAACCCACCCCACACACTCACCTGCGGCGGGAAGCGGAGCGATGCGGCCCCAGCCTGCTCCGCTTTCCTTCTCCCGGCACGAGCCGGGTCTTTGGGGGGTGGCTGGGGAAAGGCCCTGCACTCACCTGCGGCGGGAAGTGGAGCGCCATGGCTGGGAGCTGGCGGAGTGGAGCTGGCTGGGGCTGGGTTTCTCCGCTTCCGCCGCTGCTGGTGAGTGCAGGGGGGATCCCTTCCCCCAAGTCCCCTTCCCCGAGCAACACAGCTGGGGCCGGGGTGAGGGAAGCAGAGTGGGCTGCTCTCAGCCCCCCGCTAATCCCATAGGCCACTCTGGGACTGTGGGGCCCCCAAAAGTGCCCTCCCACAGCTCCTGCCCCCCAGAGCCTGGGGGGGTGGAATCCCCTGACCGCTCCCGATACCCTCTGCCCCTTATCGAACCCCTTGACCCCGGCCTGACCTGGCACCCTTAACATGCTGCTCAGAGCAGCGTGTCAGAGCTTTACCGTGTTGTATGCGAACCCGCATTATAGCGGGGTAGAGGTGTATATGGATCCTCACACTGTATTTACCTTCTACTCTGTATTCTATTTCAGGTTTTTATGACACATTTATTTTGCTTCTGGACTTCAACAGCTTGTACCCTTCAATTATCCAGGAGTTCAACATATGTTTTACCACAGTGCAGAGAGAGTCATCAGATGCACAGAAAAGGGCAGAGGTTTGTGTGCGCTTTATTAATGTTCTGATTTGAGGTTCAAATCTTCAGTGTGTTTCATGTGAATTAAATTGTAACAGCATCCTGGCTGGAAACTGATCCTACATGCTTATCTCAATACCCTCTCATCATTATTTTTACTTTTTGGTAGCACTCACTATGTGCTAGGTGATTTCCAAACCCGCAAGGAGGACAATCGTTGCTGCAAGGAAGAAAGCAATCTAGCGAATTATCTTTTTGCTTCTAAGCTCCTTGAATGTGCTATCTGTAACTGTTGCATCTACTTCCTTTCATCATGCTTGCACCCCTGGCATGTTGTTCCATTCCTTATCCTCTCCCGTGCAAGAGGATTTATTGAGGGCTTAGTTAATCCTGTCTCTTCTTCCTCTACAACTTCTATACAATCCACCTTTCTTCTGCTGCTAAATCCCTTTTCTGTGCCTTATCTCTAATCCAAATTAATGAAACGTGGTTTTTTTTCTCATCCCTGGCCTCTATACATGTGCTTTTGTACAGATGCAAGAGGACTACAGAAATAAACTTGCCATTCTGTCCTTCTCCCATGGGCTTCTTTTTGTCTTCACACTTGGGTTCACGCTTCTAATTCTTCTCTCCTTTTAGTCACTCCACCCGTATCTAAATCTCTGTTTTAATTTCTTCCTACAATTCCTTGCAAGCTGCTTTTCTAAACTTGCCTTTTGTATTCTCCTTCTGTGCAGGCCGGCTCCAGGCACCAGCCCAGCAAACAGGTGCTTGGGGCGGCCACGTCCGGAGTGGGGCGGCACGTCAGGCTCTTCGGCGGCAGGTCCCTTGGTCCCTCTCAGAGTGAAGGACCAGCCACCGAAGACTGAAGCGGTGGCGGTAGAGCTGCCGCCAAAGTGCAGCGGATCACGATCGTGGCTTTTTTTTTCCTGCTTGGGGCGGCAAAAACCCTGGAGCCAGCTCTGCTTCTGTGCTCATCTTTTCATATTTACATATCAGTCCTTTTATGCTTGGCACTCCCTCCTTCTGTTCAGCTGAACAAACACCCTCCTTATTCATGTTTCTCCTTATAAAAACATTTCTTCTATGAAACCTTTCAATTGCAATTTACCAAACGAGGTTGGGGGAAATCAATACAGCCGTGAGGTTGGACCTTCACTTGGTGTTTTATGTCTCTGGAGTGTATTGGCTATCTGATGCACAATGTATGCTCCATGGGGCATACTCTGTTTTACAGTTCTGAACACCAAAAATGTTTAACTGGAGAAGATGAATTGGCTGGAGCCACCAGGGGTGTTTGACTGTCTCTGTGGTACTAGGTACTTAAGCTCCAGACTAGCAGTATGCCCCTTCAGTTGGGTTCAGTGGTGGAATAAACAATGGGTCAATTCAGGAAGCCTGTTCTGTGCCTGCTGCATTTGGGGGGTGCAGGTAAAATGGATTGATTCAAATCAAAGCTATTTAAATCACAAATTTTTACTAATGATCTTAAATTATCAATTTTAACTAAAAAGTACAAATGCCAAACGTGATTATCTTCCTAAAATAAGGTTGATTCTCATTGGTTGGTAACCATTAAAACATTGATGTGCAACTAAATATATCCGTCACACTTCATTTGGTCCTTCTGTTTGCAATCAGGAGGATACACTATATATCTATATACAATTATTTAAGCAGTTATGTAGCTTAACTTAAATCTATTCAGATGCTTAATTTTTATATTTGTATTATGTTAGAAAATGGTGAATCATTTATTAGGTGATTAACTTTTTACATGTGATCTGGGTGAAATTCTACTTAGGTGGCAATTCAAATTCAGTTAAAAATTCACAATCAGCATTTGTTTTTCTTTAAAAAAAAATAAATAAAACTACCTTAAATGTGCTGGATACATAAGAAAAAACCTGATTTAAAACAGTTTTGCATTTAAAACTAAGTGAATTATTAAACAAAAAAGGTATTGTCCATACTCAGTGATGTTTCTGATCACCATGTCCTTCAAGATTTTACCACTAGGAGATCTGATCTTCTCACATCTAGGACTTGTCTGCACAGCATCGGCGAAGTATGCCAGAGCGGGTATAATTTGTAAAGGTCTAACATGTTGTGGTCTAACTGCGCCACGTAGACCTTGCTGGTGTGCACTAAAAAGTACCCAGTTCACGTTAATGGACTTCGTAAACATGAACTCGGCACCTTCTGGAACACAACAGCAGAGTCTACCCAGGGCAGTTAGAGTGCAACACATTAGAGTGCTTTACAAATCACACCCCTCTGGTGCACTTTGTTGGCGCTATATAGACAAGCCCTTATTTTTATTCAGAGGTTGGAAGAAGAAAACAAGCTTTTTCTGCTTTTTCAGTTCCCAGTTGGTTTCTTAACTTTGAGTGAGCTAGTTGTTTAATTGAACTAGTTGAATAAACTGAAATGGAAAAAACAATCTATTTGCACTCGCAGAAGACGCTATGCTGTCAAAAGCTGGTTTAATACTTCAATAAACTCTGCTTAGCCAGTGATTTCAACCAGTTCAGTGGTGTGACTTTCTTTAAAACTTGCCAGCAAACGTAGATTGTTTTTTGTTTGTATTGTAAATTTATTATAGTCCATTAAAATCATTTAGGCTCTAACATGGGTTGTCAGTGTCAGATTTAATTTTCAGTAGGTTTATTTTTTAAGACTAAACCTGAATTTAATTTAAATTAAAAACTGATTTTTTTCCCTTTCTTTCTTTTTTTTTTTTAATCCACCCTGGCTGAAGGTGATTCTTGGTTGTCTTTTAGATCAGGGTGAACTGTTAAATCAAAGAACATAACATTTCTGAATGGTTCATCTTCAGCAATAGCTATATAACTTTCTGGGCTGTTGACATTTAGATTTCTTTTTCTTTCTTCTTTTGTGGTGGTGATTATAGATAAGTGTCCTTCGTTAACATAGAAACTTTCGGTTCATTCTTCTCAAGTTAATAAGGAGTGTATCGTTCCACTTCTGACACTTTTGTCTCATAGGCTAATGCCGGATTAATTGAAGCCTATGAAAGTGGTTGTAGTTTTGCCACCAGGCTCACATGCAGGCACAGTTTAAAAGTTGGAATCCTTTAAGGTTTATATCTGTACAGTTATGTACATCTCTTAATTTGGAGTGTTTGGATCCAAAGAAAATCCATGGGCATGTAGCAGAAAGTATTTGTAAATGTGTAAACCACTGCACAGTAGGTACCCCACCCCTATGAGGCCAATAACGACACAAAGTTTGTTGGTAAAGGCTGTCCTTGACTTTACATGTTGGTCTGTAACTTGCAAAGCCAGGCAGTGTTTTCTTAATTATAAATCCCTGAAACAGTAAGAGTGCTTTTTTCCCTGATAGGTGTATTAGGAAACTTCAGGTAAATGGGAATGAGATGGCACTGGAATGGGTTACCTAGGGAGGTGGTGGAATCTCCTTCCTTTAGAGGTTTTTGAGGTCAGGCTTGACAAAGCCCTGGCTAGGCTGATTTAGTTGGGGTTGGCCCTGCTTTGAGCAGGGGGTTGGATTAGATGACCTCCTGAGATCCCTTCCAATCCTGATATTCTGTTCTATGATTTAAATACAGTCTTTTGTCTCTTAGCTGTAAACAATAATATATATATATAAAGCTGCTCTTTTTTGAAAAGTGTTTGCAAAGGCCTCCGCTGTTTGTGATACTTTTTGTCCCTGCTCTAATAGGTTGGCAAACACTTATTTCATCTTAGCAATAGTGCCTGAGAACACAGTTTTTAAACATCCATTCCCTTTCAAAGCTCAAAGGAATAAAGTTGAAAATAGAGTGTATTTTTGTGCTTTAAATTCCAAATGTGGACACAGTTATCACACTGAAATTGAGATGTAAAGTGATATATGCGTCTTTCCGATATTCTTTATTTATTAAAAATGTATGCGCTTGGAAAGGGGAAAGGAATCACTTGTGGGAGTTCTCATTATGGCTTTTATTGGCAAAACATTCAAGTTAGAATAACTCCCTATGTATACAGCTTAAGTGAGAAGCCATGTTGCTTGTCATTGTCCTTCTTTCAGAAGCAAATTCTGAGGTGGTGTGAGAATCAGGAAGGCAATATCATTCAAGATAACTCATAACCATTTCCAATAATATTTAAACATAAAAGTCAAAATTTCTCACCTGAGAAGCAAAATGTGAAATCGTCACCCCTCCAGATGCTGCCTTCCAATCTTCACCCTTAATATCTAACTCTTTCACCTGGAGATTTAGGGCTTGTTTATGCAAACTGTATGTGGCAAGCTGGGGTGTAAATCTAGCTTGCACTAGTCTGCTGTGCACTAATCTGTCTGTATCCTGCTCCTGCAGGGCCGCCCAGAGGGGGGGGCAAAGGGGGCAATTTGCCCCGGGCCCCGGGCTTCGCAGGGGCCCCCAAGAGAACAGCGGAGACTCCCGCCTCCACCCCTCTCCGGGAGCCTCAGCGCATCAAGCGCCGTGTCTCGGGCGGAGCCCCTGAGCCCCGCCCCGCTCAGAGCCGCGTGGTCAGGGGGCGGGGCTGGGAGCTCCAGGCTGAGCTCAGCTGCCTCCGCTCGGCGTGGAGCTCACAGCCCCGCCCCCTCACCACGCGGCTCTGAGCGGGACGGAGCTCAGGCCCCGCCGGGGACACGCTGCAGCTGTTCCGGCGAGGTGCTGAGACTCCGGGTGAGGAGGGAGCCGGGGGTAAGAGGCTGGGGCCGGGACGCGGGGGGAAGTGGGACCCGCCGCCGAAGCGCAGCCCGGTCTTCGGCGGCGGGGGGCCTTTCTGTTCCAGGACCCGCCGCCGAAGTGCCCCGAAGACCTGCGGCGGGAGCCCCCCTCCGCCGAATTACCGCCGAAGACCGGGCTGCACTTCGGCGGCGGGTCCCGCTTCGGTGGTAATTCGGCGGCGGGGGACTCCCGCCGCGGGTCTTCGGGGCACTTCGGCGATGGGTCCCGGAACTGAAGGGGCCCCCGCCGCCGAAGACCCCGGGCCCCCGGAATCCTCTGGGCGGCCCTGTGCTCCTGTGTCAAAGTGAAGTAGATCAAAGTGTGCTATGGAATTTTTGGGGTGCCGCAGCAGGATTCACATGAACAATTAGTGCGTGGCAAGCTAGTGTGAGGTAGATTTACATCCTACCTTGCCACAAACTAAGTTATCATATAGACAAGCTGATAGGCTCTCTTTCTTTCCTTCAAGTAGAATTGGTATCTGAAACTCTTGTCCTTACGGCTCTGAAACAATTCATTTTTAACCTGTCTTCTTGCAGTGGTGCTCATATACCCCAGAAGGCTTTGGTTTCTGTTCCTAGTGTGACATCTGAGAGCCAAGTCTTTTGGGGTGCATTAGAAGAGTTGCTAGTGTACTGGCAGTGAATAGACAAAAATAGACTTGCAAATTCTGGGGTTACCTACCAGTGGTTCTGCAGCACCAAATTAATACAGCTGAAAAGCATGAAAACCACCTTCACTTCTGCCATCTTAAACTGTGTACTGTGAGTGCAGTTCCCTTTTTACTCTGCAGAAATAAATAAACTAACTTTTTTATGTCCTTCTTGCTTGTTAATAGATTAAAATCTACTTTTAAAGCAAATATTTGATAAACTAAATGATCATTTGACAGGATGGAGTGCAAGAAGAAATTCCAGAACTACCAGATCCATCTCTAGAAATGGGAATTTTGCCTAAAGAGATCAGAAAGCTGGTGGAGAGAAGGCGACAAGTCAAGCAATTGATGAAACAGCCGGATTTAAATCCTGACCTCTATTTACAGGTGTGTTTTATGGAAGAGCTCCTCTGCCTTCACTATACCTTATTTAAGTCCATTGGTCAGACTACAGAATAGGAGTGATTACTTTAATAGTAAATGGAGGTTAGAAACAAATTGTAAGATGCTCACTTGTGGTTTAGAGAGGTGATAGGTGTCAGAAATAACTGTGAGTACTTGATAATATTGCATTCAACTTCTGTTTGGTGGTTATGGTGATTAATGTACTGGTTATGTTCCTTTTCAGTATGATATCAGGCAGAAGGCTTTGAAGCTTACAGCTAATAGCATGTATGGCTGTCTGGGGTTTTCCTACAGTAGATTCTATGCCAAGCCTTTGGCTGCTTTGGTGACACACAAAGGGAGAGAGGTGAGTCATTAAATAGCTTTTTAAAACGGACAAATTTGATTAATAAAAACCTTGATTTCATTCTTCTTTCTTTATGAAGTCTGTATTATTCTGTCTGTCTTCCCATCAAAACAAATATTCCTTTTCTCGTTATTTTTAAAAAACGAGCACCCTAGCCACCGCATTTAACCTTACAAAAAAGAACGTGAAAATATTTGATTAGGAAATAAAATTTCAAGTTTCCAAGGGGTTATTGTGAATGATTGGTGTGAGTGAGACTAAAGATTTTAGTATCCTTGGGAAATATCTTGTATTTCAGATTGACACTTATTGTGCCAACTTCTTAATTGAACTACAAGACAAATACAGTTTTGAACAAATTTATACCTGAATTAGTCTGCAGTCCATGAGTTACACGCTTTTTTTTTTCTCTTAATATTCTTGCTAGTCCTACAAGGCCTCTACTTCATTTTGGTTTGTTTTGACCTTTTTAATATTCATATTCTTGTCTCTGTCTTTTTTTAATAGGAAAGAAAAGTTTGCTTTCACATAGCTATTTAAAAAGGCCAGAGTTTTTCAGAATGAGCTATGCTTCATACCTGTATATAATTGTGGTAGAAACTGATGAAACCTGGTATATCTGCTGTGTTCTAGAGAGGTCTGTGATAGGAAGGGTAGGCAGTAAATAGGAAAGGAGAAATGATAATGTTTTAATAAGTAATTTTTCTGCAGACCTAGACTCAGTTCACTCTTGGAAAAAAAACCCCTCTTTTAATCATTCTTTTTGGTTAATGCTGCAATACCATAGCTAGAAGGGACAGTTTCTTAAACCATTTGATGTGTTAACCTCTTGGTGCCTAGGTTTTCGCCAGCCACTTAATGCTAATATAAACTGCATTACTGACAGTAGCAGGAGCTATGGGCTGTCTGAAACAAGAGGTTAATGAGACAAAAATAATTTCAGGAAAAGACCTAGGGATCTAATTTAAAGTAACATATAAGAAGTTTTTCTTTGAAATGTGATTAAATGATATTTCTTATGATTATGCACCTGATGATATGAAATATCTCCAGGGAATGTATCATCTTGTTTACCTATGAATGTATCTTGAATTGACGTAGGTCAGATTTTGAAGTGCTATATTTTACTGTGTTGTCAAACCATCCCGTAGTTGAGGGCTGCACAGTAAATATGTTTGCAGAAAGATTTGGTGTGAAAAACAAAAACGAGGTTGGAAATTCATATAGTGTAAAGTACTGGAAAGCTGTCAATATTATTAACTTTGATTATTAGTATTTTGATGAGATCGGGTTTGGCTGTGATGACATATTAGAAGTAGGTTGGACCACGCAAGTGTGTTTGTGCTGGCTAAAAACTCCAGGATGACATATTATTCTTTAAAAACTTGTTTAAAATAATGTTGATGGGGCAGAAATGACTTCATATGCATGCTTGGATTTAATGGCAAAATAATTTCATGTGATGTGGCAGAAATTCCTTCTATGAAGGGCAACATAGCTGTACACGTGAGAGATGCAGCACATGGACCAGAGGTCGGCAACCTTCGGCATGCGGCCCATCAGGGTAATCTGCTGATGGGCCACGAGACATTTTGTTTACATTGCCTGTCCGCAAGCATGCCCCCTCCCCACAGCTCCCAGTAGCCATGGTTCTCCATTCGTGGCCAGTGGGCCTCGTGCCGAAGGTTGCTGACCCCTGACATACACCATCAACGGAATCTCTGATTCAGATCCCATCTGACACAACTGTAGTTAGTTAATGACATGTTGGAAACTCAGTACAGACTGGTACAACTGCAGGCATGTATAGGTTAGCTTTCAGTGGGGAAATTTGGGCAGCATGAATTTTGTGTGTGTGAGATTCCAACAAATAAACTGTAATTTGTAAAGTGACTAGTGTAGTAATAGTAGTGGTTATTCACTAGATGGCGATAGATACCTTGAGATCATTAAACAATTAAGACTTTCAATCTCGTCAATAAATGACTGTGACCATCCTTGAGTACACATCCTTTTAAATCGATCTTCCATTATTTTTAATTTATTTTTTTATGATATAGAATATCTGGGGCGGTTTTAGTTTTAATCTGAAATATTACATAGTATCACAAACCTATTTGTACAAGTTTTATATATTGTGGAAGAAGAAAAATGCTTTCCGAAAAGGGAGAAAACATATGAACACTGCCAAGTCAAATCTAGCCTTAAATGTTTATAAGCACAAGTGTTTGCTAAAACTGAAGACCAGTAGATATATTTTACATGAAAATTGTTTATAATCCAATGGGATTTAAAAAAACAACGCAGGATTCTCTGCAGTATTTGCCATCCAAATGGGGCATTGTTGGGTTGGATTATAGTACAGTGGTTCTGAAACTTCTTCATAGTGTAAACAAACCTTAATGAGTTTCATGGGCTACTTCTCTTGTGGTAACTACAGCAGTTGCTTGCATGGAAAAGTAATAGGAGAGGTTTTAATGTAATTTTAGTTGTCCTGTAATGTAATTTAGCAACTGGAAACAAGGAGAGGCAGTACCACATGATCAACCAGATTTCTGCAGACCAGTGACGGTAAGTATAGGGTCACTCTTTTCCAGCCTTTTTGACAAATAACCTTCCAGTGGAGAGTCAGACGTGTTTGGCTTATGTATTCATGAGCCTCTTGGAAGAAGACTGTTTCTTGTGGGACAACAGAAAAGTTGCCAAGCTGCTGTCTGGGCCAACAGAAAAGTTGCCAAGCTGCTGTCTGGGCCAACTTGGTTGCCATTGGCTGTGACCCCAGATCGGTGATCTTTCCACGTAGTGGCATCTCCTCCAGGACATTGTTCTTTACTGTTCCAATTAGTTCCTCAAATGACCCACCTTCTTGGCCAGAAAACTGGACCACAGAAGGGCAAAATTACTCTTCTTTCTTCCACCACAACTTGTAGATAAGTTACAAATTCATATTGCAGTACATTAAGTGAAAGGATGAAGTTTGCCAGTCAGGTTAATTTCAAATTTCTTATTCAAATTTTTAAATTAATTATTCAGTAAGAATTTGCCCAAATTCCAAGACAGTGGTAGTCAAAGGGAGAAAAGATAGCATCTGCTTGTCACCAACTTCTGCGAAAGGGAGCTGGGGAGGAGGGGCAGGGGAAAGGAGAGAGTGAAATCAAAAAGCCCAAATAAGTTAATTGAAAAATAAAACAAAGGGAAGCAGGCATAGTACCTTACCTACTTTCTTCCTTTTCTATCCTCTTCCTCTGAGCTGTGGCAGCAGGGAAATATAAGCTTCATTCCATTTCCCGTTGAGCCTTGTTCAGCTGGGGAAGGTGATCAACATCTGTTGTTGGGTTCTGGGCCTCTGGTCTATCTACATGTTTTGCCAGAGTTGATCTGAATGGGGCAGCTTGTCAGGCCTCCTTCCCCAAAATATACGGGGAGAGAGAGAGGAACATAAACTGGGAAACAGATCCTCTTAAAATCTCATTAGTAGCTGCCTTTTTGGATGCTTTTGTGGATACCATCCAAACGTCCACTAGAGCTTTGACATCCAGTATGATTTTTGTGACCTAGATACTTGAAGGCCCAAGCAGAAGAGTTCTTAGCTGATTCTAAATATTCAGGTGTTAGACAAAAGTAGTGTTTTATGATTCAGAGAAATTGAACAAGTCCTTGCCATCTGTCAGACATAGTAGGAGGGGCTATGGATCCTAGTTCAAAAGACAGCAGGTCTTTTGTAGTGCTTTTCTCCTTGAGATGCCTCAAAAAAGTGGAAGATGCAACAGACCTCAGATTTTTCTGCAAAAAACTAAGGATGTTCAAGATGGAAAACTTTTTAAATTCTGTCTGGTATCTCAAGGTTTTTTTCTTTTGAGTTGAAGGAGGCTGTCTCTATATATGTGCATACATTCTTCACACATGATATTTTTTATAATTTACATATAGTCATGACCATTTCCAGTACAAAGCTCTATCCTTCAGAGCCTCCTTTAGAGTTTCAGTATCCTACTGGACAAGTAAGAGTCAGTTCTTCAAGTTCTGGTCCTTATGTGTATTCCGCATGTGAGTACGCATGAGCCTGAGTCCAGTGATTTTAACAAGCAGTGTCTTTTGGCCCACACTTGCGCAGTGCATCTCCTCATGCTCCAGAGCGAGGGTACAAGAAGCTGTACAGGTTAACACCCTCTCAGTTCCTTCTTACCCCCACATGGTCTGAGTCAGGATCTAGTGTCCTCTTCGGCTTCAGCATTTCAGAAAACCTGTAAATAAGACTGTAAATAGTTATTCTTTAGCTTAGTTCAGTTGGTCTTAGTGTCCCCAGGGGGACTCCAGTCCAGGGAAACAAACTACACTTAGACCAACTGAACTAAGCTAAAGAATAACTATTTACAGTCTTATTTTACAAGTTGTCTGAAATGCTGAAGCCAGAGAGAACACTAGATCCTATGTCCAGACTCTTCAGCTTCAAAAATTGCATCTCCTGCCCTAGATCCTTCGCTGTCAGAGACAAACACTGACTCTCCCTCTACTATCTGGGTAAGATGCACATTTTGGCGCTGTGCAGCATTTGTTGCTCATTTCCACCAATGAGCTTTGCCTTAGAAATCATTTAATGGAGAAGACCTCTCATTTAATGGCCTCTCTGATCTGGGCCAGGAAGACTCCACTGTACATTGGCCTCACCAAAGGAGCAGCTCTCCTTTGAGCATGTGCCCAAAGACTTTCTCAAGGTCTTCCCATGAGAGTAAGGGACACTCTCATAGATGCAAGAACAGATCCCCATTTACGACTGTCCATAAAAGGTGCACTCCTTCCCCAAGCCTATCGAGTCAGGCGAGCCCTTACACAAAGACTTCCAAGTAACTGGCTCCGCAGAAACTCCCCAGGGTGGAGAGTAAGGTGTGTAGGAAGAAGGATCTGCTGGTTCTATTGGTGACTCTGGTACTGAAGCATAAGGACCATCATTTTTCTATAGGTGCTGGAACTAGGGGTGCTGGGGCTGCGGCAGCACCCCTTGGCTTGAAGTGGTTTCAATCATATACTGGGTTTACAATTTGGTTCAATGGCTCTCAGCACCCCCACTATGCAAATTATTCCTGCATCTGCCAGTGCCGTCTACAAGTGCAGCTCCAGATTTTGTGGTTCTGATGCGTCTGCCCAAAACATGCTTTACAACCAGGCATGTACTGGAACCATTGATGCTGACCATCAGAACTCCCTGCACACCAGGATGCACAGAGACCTATATGGCCCCGGAGGAGCTCTCCCTCTCCCCGCAGTCTCCTCTCTTCTCTTGCTCAGCCCCCCTGTGGGAAATTACTACACCAGAAGACTATATTCCTTTGGTGTCTCAGGAACCCTCTTTCTTACAGCCATCAGGCAGGATTGCCCTGTACTAATTGCTCTGCTGTTACAACAGGACTGATTTTTGGATTCAGATGGGTGTGATGAGCTGACCCCTCCTTCATCTCCACAGACTGAATAAAGCCTGGACAGGTGATCTAGGACTTATAGTCGCTACCCTTATGAACATGACCTGCCTAGGAGACCAATGATCCCCCAGGCCGTGGGGTTCCCCTCAAACAGTTGGCCCCTCTTTAGGTCCCATAGGATCCCTATTCCAGACATCTGGGACCCACCTAGGAGCCTTTTCACTCCTCCTCCTTGTGCAAACAACTGGTTCTGTCAGTATAGGAGGAAGAGGATCATATTCAACTAGAAGCACAGATACCAATAGTTCAGTCAGAAATCTCTCTTCCCTGGATGAGGCACCACCACCAGAAGACCATAGACAATACCAGGACTTTACTACGAAGGGTGGCTAGTGCTCTCCCGATATCTCTGGAGGAAGTCCAAGACCCAAACCATTGACTGTTGGACATTCTGAAGCCTCAGTGCCCAAGTAAGGTGGCTTTCACAATTAATGAGGCCATATTGGAACCGGTGAGATTGGTCTGGCACATCCCAGCATCCTATGCTCCCACACCTAAGGCGGCAGAGAAATGCTGAATTCCTGTTCTCCCATCCCGCTCCCAAGTCCCTGGTGGTGCAGGCCGCGACAGAATGTAATAGGTCTCAGTAACTCAGGGTTGTCCCATCAGACAAGCTCTTGAGGAGACTGGATCTTCTGGGGAGAAAGGTGTTCTCCTCTGTGTGTGCTTGCAATTCCTCATTACCAGGCCCAGCTAGCCACGTATGACTTTAACTGCTTTAGGCTGGGGGCTTTTCAGGACAAACTTTCCTTTTGAGGACAGAGCCCAGTTCCTTTCCCTTCTAGAGGAGGGTTGCAAAAATGGCTCTTGTGGCTGCAGTTGATATGGCAGATGCAGCATCCAGAAGCTTGGTCACTGGTATTGTTATGAGAGGGATATGTGGTTGCAATCCTCGGTCTTCTCTAGGGAGGTGCAGAATACTATCCAACACCTTCCCTTTGACCGACCCAGCACCGCCCTGGCCATTGCAGTCCCGGTCCCTGTCTTTGGACTTGGAGACAGGGTCCAGATACTCAGGGTGGGACTGGCACTGGTTGGGCCGTGGAAAGCGCAGTGGCCATTTTGGATCTCCTGGGCATACCACCAGGCCCAGGGCACCCAATCCAAAGGTTCCCATTCGGTGACTTCTGAACCGTGGGTACCAGCGGTATCGGCAAGTCGCCCCACCCCTAGGGATGCTGAGGAGGTACCAGTTTCTTGATCTTCCCTGGGACCAACTCCAGTTCCTGAGCCTGATCCAGGCCTGGTTGGCCCCGACAGAGAGGCAGGACAAGAGGCCCCTGGAGACCAAGCGGGTCAGGAGGACCCTGTTCTCCCATTAGCCTCCTTGTCGTCCTCCCTGGATGAGGTGGTCACAGGCACCTCTGTCTCTGGACCGCAACCCATAGACAGCTGTGTCCACCAGGACCTGCTTCACAGGGTGGCGCGAAATATGGGCTTGCAGGCCAAGGAGCTGGTGGAGTCGAAGGACCTGATGGTCAACATCCTGGCCCCGGAAGGTCCATCGAGGGTGGTTCTACCCCTCATCAAGACTGTACAGGCCATTGCTAAAACCATTTGGCAGACCCCGGCCACCATCCCTTCCACCGCGAAGGACGTGGAGAAGGAAGTACATCGTCCCATCTATGGTGTACAAATACCTTTTCACACACCTGCAGCCTTGCTCATTGGGGGTGGCTGCAGCAAACGAAAAGGAGAGGCAGGGACAACAAGCCCCAACGCCCATGTCCAAGAATGCCAAGTGCCTAGATTTATTTGGGCGCAAAGTGTATTCTACGTGGGGGTTGCAACTCAGGTTTGCCAACCAGCCGGCAATTCTGAGTAGATACAGCTTCAGCTCCTGGAACTTGATGCTCAGGTTTAAGGAGCTGGTGCCAACAGAGTCCAGGGAGGATTTTGGAGCGATAGTGGAGTAGGTGGCACGGACTTCTTTACAGGCTTCACTGGACGCTGCAGACTCAGTGGTGTGCACCTTGTCTTCCAGGATAGCCATGAGGCGTAGCTCATGGCTGCAGGCCTCAGGACTCCCGCCTGAGGTTCAACAGACCATGCAGGACCTGCTTTTGATGGGGGAGGTCTGTTTGCTGAGCAGACTGACTCTAGGCTGCATAGCCTAAAGGACTCCAGAGCTACCATGAAATCCTTGGGTATACACACCCCAGCAACCCAGTGTAAACATTTCCAGTCTCAGCAGCAGTGCTCCTATGCTCCTGGGCTGAGGCAGGACTTTTATAGGAGAAAAGGGGCAAGAATGGCAGGCGCAAGCCTTCCCACCCCCCGCCTGGGCAAGGCCAGGGTCTGACTAAGCCCTCAGATGGTGTGCGAAAGAGTCCCCTTCAACAGCCCTCAGCCTTCCTTGTCCTTAGTAATGGATGCATCAGCTCTGGGATGGGGAGCACACTTGGGAGACCTCCAAACGCAGGGCCTTTGGTCGCAGGACGAGCTCTCCCTCCATATCAACATCAAGGAGCTGAGGGCAGTGCGACTAGCATGCCAGGCCTTTCAGGTCCAACTACAAGATCAGTGCGTAACAGTTCTGACATCCAACACCACTGCCATGTTTTACATCAACAAGCAGGGGGGAACCCGGTCTTCTCCCCTATATTGGGAAGCGCTCCGGCTGTGGGAGTTCTGCATAACCCACTCCATTCACCTGGAAGCGTCCAATCTACCAGGAGTTCAGAACACGCTGGCAGATCGCCTCAGCAGGTCCTTCCGCAATCATGAGTGGTCCATCTGGCCAGATGTCATACACCTCATCTTCCAAAGGTGGGAGTTTCCCCAGGTCAACCTGTTTGCCACCCAGAGCAACAGAAAGTGCCCAATGTTCTGCTCCTTCCAGAGACACAACACAGGCTCAATCATGCGTTCCTGGTACCCTGAGGAGGCCGCCTGCTCTACACCTTTTCCCCATTCCCTCTCGTGCACAAGGTCCTCACGGACAGGGCAGAGAATTCTGGTAGCACCAGCATGGCCTCAACAACATTGGTACATCATGCTCCTGGAACTTGTTACAAATTATGCCAATAGGCCACGTGCTGTTCGTTTCTAGGCTGAGGCACAAAAACCAAAGATATGCAGAGTGTTCCAAATACCAGATTTTTATTACGCTCAAGCGTGGTGTCCCTCCCCCCCCCCCGCTAGTCAGGGGAGGGACCCTGGCTGCAGGTTACAAAGAGGTTATATGCCTTTTAGCAATGCATGTTGCCCTCGTGCATCGTAAGCCTTAGCCAATAAACAAGCCATTTACTTATCTTTAACCTATCACAGCTAAATATTTTCCTTATGCTGGCTAGCGCTTAGGCAAGCTGTTATCTTGCATATTAGACTTTCCTTAAATGGTGCTGTTTACTGTTTTACTGTTCTTTTTCCTTTTTGTGGTTTTATGATGATTTTGCCCTGTCCCCGTGACCCTGGTACGTGATGTGCTCGCTTTTAGTTAATGGCAGACCTAGGCCTTAAAATGGAGTCACTCATGCTAACTTTCCTTAACAAACTGTAAGTGGATGCCCCAATCACATTGTCTCCTGGACCTGATCACTCAGGACCATGGTCATCTTCATCACCCTGACCTACAGTCCCTCCACATCACAGCTTGGAATCTTCATGGCTGAATTCCTTGGAACTTCTGTGCTCATAACAAGTAAGGGAGGTCCTCCTTGGCAGCAGGAAGTCCTCCACTAGAACCACATATCTCGCAAAGCGGAAAAGACTTACTTGTTGGTGTGACCAGCGTCGTACACCCTCTCTTCAGGCACCTGTACCTCTCATCTTAGGGTACCTTCTGCACCTGAAACAGCAAGGCCTGGCAGCATCCTCCATAAAGGTACACCTCGCTGCTATCTTGGCCTTCCACCCAGGCGCATCTGGACGCTCAGTCTTCGTCAACCCAATGGTTGGTCGGTTCCTCAAGGGTCTGGAACTCCTACATCCCCAGATCACACATCCTGTCCCCATGTGGGATGTTAACCTGGTCCTGTCCAGGCTAATGGGGCCCCCATTTGAACCGCTGGCGACTTGCTCCCTTCTCTCTCTCTGTTGTGGAAGGTAGCTTTTGTGGTTGCCATTACATCAGCAAGGAGTGTGTCTGAGTTAAAGGCCCTTACCTCCGACCCACCTGCTATGGTTTTCCACAGGGATAAGGTGCAACTCAAGCCTCACCCGATCTTTCTTCCTAAGTTTGTCACACTTCCACACTAGTCAGGACATTTTCCTGCCTGTTGTTTATCCTAAGCCTCATGCCAATAACCGTGAGCAGAGGATGTTCGGCGAGCACTAACTTTTTACATTGAGCACACTAAGACGTCCAGGAAGTTGAACCAGTTGTTCGTAGTGGTGGCAGACTGGATGAAAGGACTCCTGGTCTCATCTCAAAGAATATTCTCCTGGATGACGTTATGCATCCACACGTGCTATGAGCTGGCCAAAATACCAGCCCTGGCTCTTACAGTACACTCCATGAGGGCTCAGGCCTCATCAGCAGTGTTCCTGGCCCAGGTCTGGATACAAGAAATCTGCAGGGCAGCATCTTGGTCCTCGGTATATACGTTCACTTCTCATTACGCCATCTGGCATGCCAGAGATGATGCAGCTTTTGGCAGAGCGGTGCTCTAATCAGTGATTCCATAACTCCGACCCCACTGGTTAGGTAAGGCTTGGGAGTCACCTAATTGGAATCAATATGAGCAATCACTCGAAGAAAAATGGTTATTCACCTTCTCGTAACTGTTGTTCTTCGAGATGACGTGTTACTCAGATCCATTCCAAACCTGCCCACCTTACACCGACAGAAGGGAACTGGCTAGAAGGAACTGAAGAGGTACTGGGTCGGCAGGGTCATATATTGAGCGCCATGAAGGCACCACTCTAGGGAGCTCCACAGCCGACCCGATGGGTGCTGCTAGGGGAAAAACTTTCCGATGACTGTGCACCTGGCGTGCGCACACACTTCACTGGAATGGGTATGAGCAACACATCTCGAAGAACTACAGTTCCGAGAAGGTGAGTCCCCATTTTTTAACAATCTCATTCCTTACCTTACTCTTCTCCTTAACCTCTTGCTTTCCTCCAACCCTTCCCCTCTCAATACAAATGTATGTTAGCGTCTTCAAAAAACCCACCCTTGCCTTTCCAGCTATTTCCCCCCATCTTCCTTTTCCCTTTCATCTCTAAGGCCATTGAACATGCTATTTACAATCACTGCCTTGTGTTCTTCTTCAATCCATCCTAACCCTCTTCCACCATTTGTGCTCACCTGAGACCGCTCTTCCAAATTCTCTAGTGACCTCTTCTTAGTCAAATTTCAGCACTAGTACTCCATTCTCATCCTCCTTGGCCTGTCAGCTGCCTTTCACACAGTAGTCTATGCTCTCATTCTTGACTCTCTTCTCCTCCTACCTTTCTAATGGCTCCTTCAGCATGTCCTTTAAAGGATCCTCCTCATCCCCACCTCCAGATTTCTGTGCGGGTCTGTCACAGCTCTGTCCATGTATACCTGATCTGTGGGTAATCTCAGCTACAACACAAGTTTAACTACTATCTGATGACTCAGATCTACCTCTCTAATCTAGACCTGTGTCCTTCTGTCCAATTTAAAATCTCAGCCTGCCTCATGGATGTGAAGCCATCAGTTCAAGTGCAACATATCTAAAACAGAGCTCCTGTTCACACTCTCTCCTTCCTCCCCCATTCTCAGTTGCTTTCCCTGAACACCAACATTCTACCTGTCACTCAGGCACATAACCTGGGTGTCATTTTTGACTTAAATGTGTCTCTAGGTTCTCTCTTCCAGGTTATATGTAAATCTTGCAGATTCTTTCTGCATAGTATCTCTAAGGTATGGCCTTCCTGTCCATCTACACAGCTAAAACTCTGGTCCAAGTTGTCATAATCTCTCATCTTGATTACTGCAATATGCTTTTCTCTGGGCTTGACACATACAATCCTGCCCAGCTCAGAATCCTTCAGAACACTACTGCATAGATTTTCATAAACTGTTGCTTTGATTATGTCACCCCTATCTCTGCATCCCTCCACTGGCTCCCTCTTCTGTATCATATCAAACATAAACTACTTGTTTTTAATGTCAAAGCCCTCCATGACCTATCCCCCTCCCACCAACCCTGTCTCATTCAGTATTGAAAGTTTGACTCCCATCTCTGATAGAACCATGATGCCAGCCTCCATTGCCCAGTAAAACCTCCAAATAAGCATCTTTGTGTTTTCTCCCTCCTGCCCTTAGGCTTGGAAGATAGTCCCTGTAAACATTTGTAAAACTAATGTATTCTCCTCCTCCAAATCTCTGCTTAAAAACTCTCCTCTTCCATGAAGCCTACAAAAAACTGACAATGGTTAAGCTCCTGCTGTGCTTAGACCACCGCCAATCATGCTGACCAATATTGTTTCCTTGTACTTCCCTATCTGCCTTTATCTATTTATCTCTTGTCTTACGGTAAGCTTTTGTTTTCTTGTTCTGTGTTTGTACAATGCTTGTTCCATGACTGGTGGGGGGTGGGGGGCGGTGGTGGTAATAAACCAGTTTTATTGTAGGGGTGAAATGATGCATTCTTCCCGGGTTAGAGCTAGCTGTTCTCGTATGCTTTCCCTTCAGTTCCTCCCATTGCCATGGGTCTCTAGAAGATTAGGCAGGAGGAAGGTGCTGCTGATAGTCCTGTCTATGGGTTCATGGGTTTTGGTACTGTGACCTGTTTGACTTAGCAATGGATCCTCCAGCTTTTGCCCAGTCTACTGGGTCTCCTTTCAGGGGACGGGTTAGAGTCTACAGCCTGATCTGGGGTCCATGAGCCTGAGAGCTTGCTGGTTAAATAGCTTGAACAATCTAGAAAATTCTGCTATAAAAAGGAACCTCTCTCTGCCCAAAATCTCTACTGTATGAAATGGAACCTGTTTAGCATCTGGGCACGACAAAGATCTGATTCCCACTATTTTTTTTTTTAATTCTCTTCATTTTGGATTAACCGCTTCATTTCAGACAAGCTGATTCCTCCCTCAACTCAGCAAGAGTGCATCTGACTATGGCCCGTACCAGGACTCTTTTTTTTTTTTTTTTCTCTTCTTAAATTTGTAAAGGGTCCACTTCAGTGTTCTCTCTCATTTTTTTTCCACCCATGTGTGGAATAAATTGTTATGTGCACCAAGGTAATGTGTGGATGCGTGCCAACAGTAGAATCAAAAAACCTATATATATATATATATATATATATATATATATATATATATATATATATATATATATATATACACAGTATTTTTAAAAAGTTACCAACAGGGATAATTACTCCAGCAAGGACAGGCTAAGCATTTTAGAACTTACACTGAAATTTAATTCTTTGAGTAGTAAGAGAGAAATAAAAACTATGAAGTGCATAGACCAGTCAAAACACTAAAATAACACTTTGAAAGAATAAAATTACAAAGAATATATGTGCATTTCAGGAAGTACCGAGAAGTAACAACAACGTTGGGAGGTGTGTGACACAGACTGTGTGTGTGTGTGTGTGTGTGTGTGTGTGTGTGAGAGCTCACTGCTGGGGCAGTTTCTGAGAAACACCTGTCTGCTGTCTCTTTGAGGCACTCTCTGAAAGCTGTCCTCCTCCTGAACCATGTTCCCCCTCCACTGCTCTGCAGAGATGGGGTGCACGGAGAGAGGCAGAGATATTGTGTGCTGGCTGCTGGGAAAGTCTCTGAGAGACTATGCACTGTCTCTTTAAGGCACTCACCAGAAGGCTTGTTCAGACCTTAGAGCTGCTGCAAGTCCTGATGAGCACTGTCCCTTCTACCCTGCTCTGTACTGGTGCTGGGGGACGGGGGCACCCTGACATCAGCATCTCCCCACTCTGCACAGCCAGCAAGAGGGTCCCGGGAGCAGCTGCAGGAGCAACGCGTGAACACATGTTGCCGAATGTGTGCAGCTCTGCTAATCAACTGCATGTTTCCTTCCACTTAGTTTCCTCTGTTGTGAGCTGTTTCCATCTTGGTACTTAAATGTGTTGCTCATCAAATTCATAGAACCACCATCTGAACCATTGTCAAGGCATTTTCCAGCACTGTTTCTCTCACTGAAGATTGCTTTTCTGATGGTGATTACATCAGAGATTGCCTCTAAGATTTGGACGGTAATGGCTGACTCTTCATATATGGTGTTCTATAACAATAAGGTGGTGCTATGCTTACCCAAAACATTCTTATAAAAACTGTCTCTGATTTTTTTTACTAGCTAATTGACCAACCTGCTTCCATTTTTCTTCATGCCTCATTCAGTACTTTGTCAGGCTATGCTATATTGCTTAGCTCTAAAGAGGGCTTTTAGTTACTCTCTAAACTGAGCGACAAAGAGTCCTGTGGCACCTTATAGACTAACAGAAGTATTGGAGCATAAGCTTTTGTGGGTGAATACCCACTTCGTCAGACATGGGTATTCAGCCACGAAAGCTTATGCTCCAATACTTCTGTTAGTCTATAAGGTGTCACTGGCCTCTTTGTCGCTTTTTACAGATCCAGACTAACATGGCTACCCCTCTGATACTCTCTAAACTGAGTTTAGCTGTTCTTTTAAATTACGTACATTGTTCATAGTGCAAGGGTTTAAAGCTAAGCATCTATGAGTGTCTATCCAGAGAATGTCCAAGAAACTCAACTTGAGCATATCCTTGCTATTGGGCTAACAGGAATGCCAGAAAACAAAATCAAGTGAAGAGACACATTCCACCAAGCATAAAAGAGCCTCAAATGCATGTCTAAGACAAGTATCTCTAATGTAGAGATGTGCAAGGCTGCAACCTGTAGTTCAGTCCACACCTGTACACAGATTTATGCCATCTAGAGTAATTACTTCTAGATAAAGTGCTCGATTTGGGAAAGCATTGCTGCAATTGTTCAATTGAGGTTCCTAGATCTTACCACCTTTTGGATCTAGGGACTGCTTGTTAACGATCAGAGGTGAAATCCTAGTGCAGAACTTCCACTGACTTCACTAGGGCTGGGATTTCAACCTAGGAGAAGGAATATGTGTGGAACAGCAAAGAACCACCAAAGTTACTCTGGTAACTTTCTCTTAGCTTTTTTGACTGCAGCGGCAGTCAAAAAAGCTAACCATGTTAGGAACAATTAGGAAAGGAATAGATAAGACAGAAAATATCAAAAAGCCACTATATAAATCCATGGTACGCCCACATCTTGAATATTGCACGCAGTTCTGGTTGCCCCATCTCAAAAAAGATATATTAGAATTGGAAAAAGTACAGAGAAGGGCAACAGAAATGATCAGGGTACTGAACAGCTTCCATATGAGGAGAGATTAAAAGGCCGGTGGTGGGGAACTGATCATAGAAAAGACATGGCTAAGGAGGGATAGGATATAGGTCTATTAAAACATGAATGGTGTGAAGAAACCAGTATTTACCCCTTCACATAACAAAAGAATCAGGGCTAACCCAATGATATTAATAGGCATTAGGTTTAAAATCAACAAAAGGAAGTATTTCTTCAGACAATGCACCGTCAACTTGTGGAACTCGTTGGCAGACTGTTTGGTATATCTCCAATTATTACCTATCTCCTAGAACTGGAAGGGACCTCAAAAGGTCATCGAGTCCAGCCCCCTCCCTTCACTAGCAGGACCAATTTTTGCCCCAGATCCCTAAGTGGCCCCCTCAAGGATTGAACTCACAACCCTGGGTAAAAGTTGTGAAGGGTAAAAATGTTGTGAAGGGTAAAAGTATAACCGGGTTAAAAAAAGAATGAGAAGTTCATGGAAGATGGGTCCATTAATGACTGTTAACGAAGATTGTTAAAGACACAACCCCATGCTCTGGATGTCCCTAAACCTCTGACTGCCAGAAGCTGAGACAGGATGGATGTCTCAATATTTGCCCTGTTCTGTACATTTTCTCTAAAGCATCTTGCATTGGCCACTGTTGGAAGGCCGGATACTGAGCTTAATGGACCATTGGCCTTTCCCTTGTGGCCATTCTTATATGCTTAAGAAACCATTCTTTTGATATATTTTCTCTTAATCATTGACAGAACATTGACACATTTCTGAAGAGAACCAAGTTTGCATCTTTTTTGGTATTAGGGAATGCCAAAGATGGCAGGTGTTTATAAACATTTATTTTTAATTTGAAAGATTTAAAAACCAAATAAAACTCCCCATTGTTTGTGAGAGTAACTTTTTTGGATTAATTCTTTTCTCAAATTGGCTCTGGTGTAAAAGTTCCTTTTTAAACTTCTTTTTTTATTCTTTTTTTCAATCAGAAATGGTTTAGTAATGGGCTTGCAATAGTTTGAGGCAAAATCTGACATTTGACTAACTATATGACTGGAACTCAAGAATTCTTTTTAGCATAGTCTGAATCTGTCTTGTGGAAGATATGTTGTTGCTGATCTAGATAACTCCCATTGAAGTAAATGGCAAAACTCCCATTGATGGTCACGATTGTGACCCTGATGTCTGGAAGTGCTCTGTGAATTCCACAAGCCACAGCTCAGTGGCAGTTGATATTTTGGCTTTCGTGCTTGGGTTTCTTTAACCCATTCCCTTTCCAGATCCGCCCCCGGTTTAGTTTGCGCATTCTGTTACCCTATCCTAAGCAAGTATCTTCTAGAAAATCTATAAGAAAAATCTTTTATTGATCAGTTTCTTTAAACTTAATCTTCGCAAATTTAGTATTTATATAAACTTTAAACGAAAAAGGAATGTACATTTTTCTTACATGAATAATTGCACATTTTAACCTTACTGTTAAAGGTAGCAAAACCTGAGCCAAATAAAAATTGGTTGGAGGGTGCACCTAGACTTAAATCCTCTATGAAAAGGTTTGATTGGAGAACAATTTTCTGAGCTGCCTTACAAACACTGGATGGACAATTGTGTCAGTGTTGGGATATGCTATCATGTATCATAGAAATTAGAGATGGAAAAAGACCTCTAATGTTATCCTGTTAGTCTCCCAAATGTATAAAGTTAGGGAAGTGGATTGGACTAACATATTTAGGGATCTAAAGGCAGAAGACGCCTGGGATTATTTCAGGTTGAAGTTGCAGGAGCTGTCAGAGGCCTGTATCCCGAGAAAGGGAAAACGGTCCTTAGGTAGCAGTTTTAGACCGAGCTGGATGAGCAAGCGTCTCAGAGGGATGATTAAGAAAAAACAGAAAGCGTACAAGGAGTGGAAGATGGGAGGGATCAGCAAAGAAACCTACCTTATTGAGGTCAGAGGGTGTAGGGATGCAGTGAGAGAGGCCAAAAGCCGGGTAGAGATGGACCTTGCGAAGGGAATTAAAACCAATAGTAAAAGGTTTTTTAGCCATATAAATAGGAAGAAAACCAAGAAAGAAGTGGGGCCGCTTAAAACTATAAACGGAGTGGAGATTAAGGATAAGCTAGGCATGGCACAATATCTAAACGAATATTTTGCCTCGGTCTTTAATGAGGCTAATGAAGGGCTTAGGAATAGTGGCAGAGTGACTGATGGGAATGAAGGTGCGGGGTTGGAAATTACAGTATCCGAGGTAGAAGCCAAACTTGAACAGCTTAACGGTAGTAAATCAGGCGGCCCGGATAATCTTCATCCTAGAATATTAAAGGAATTGGCGAGTGAAATTGCAAGCCCGTTAGCGATAATTTTTAACGAATCTCTAAACTCGGGGGTTGTACCGTTTGACTGGAGATTAGCTAATATAGTTCCTATTTTCAAGAAGGGGAAAAAAAGTGACCCGGGTAACTACAGGCCTGTTAGTTTAACATCTGTAGTATGTAAAGTCATGGAAAAAATATTAAAGGAGAGAGTAGTTACGGACCTTGAGGTCAATGGCGATTGGGACAAATTACAACATGGTTTTACGAAAGGTAGATCGTGCCAAACCTACCTGATCTCCTTCTTTGAGAAAGTAACAGATTTTTTAGACAAGGGAAATGCGGTGGATCTAATATATCTTGATTTCAGTAAGGCGTTTGATATGGTACTGCATGAAGAATTACTGGTTAAATTGGAAAAGATGGGGATCGAAATGAAAATCAAGAGGTGGATAAGGAACTGGTTAAAGGGGAGACTGCAGCGGGTCGTATTGAAAGGTGATCTGTCGGGTTGGAGGGAGGTTACCAGTGGAGTTCCTCAAGGTTCGGTTTTTGGTCCGATCTTATTCAATCTATTTATCACTGACCTTGGAACCAAAAGTAGGAGTGGGCTGATAAAGTTTGCGGATGACACGAAGTTGGGAGGTATTGCCAATTTGGAGAAGGATCGGGATATCCTCCAGGGAGATTTGGATGACCCTGGAGTATTAGTAATAGGATGAGATTCAATAGTGAGAAGTGTAAGGTTATGCATTTAGGGATGACTAACAGGAATTTTATTTATAAGCTGGGGACGCACCAGTTGGAAGTAACGGACGAGGAGAAGGACCTCGGAGTCCTGGTTGATCGCAGGATGACTATGAGTCGGCAATGTGATGTGGCCATTAAAAAAGCTAATGCGGTCTTGGGATGCATTAGGCGAGGTATTTCTAGTAGAGATAAGGAGGTGCTAGTCCCGTTATACAAGGCATTGGTGAGACCTCATTTGGAATACTGTGTGCAGTTTTGGTCTCCCATGTTTAAGAAGGATGAATTCAAACTGGAACGGGTACAAAGAAGGGCCACTAGAATGATCCGAGGAATGGAAAGCCTGTCGTATGAAAGGAGACTTGAGGAGCTCGGTTTGTTTTCCTTAACCAAAAGAAGGTTGAGAGGAGATATGATTGCTCTCTTTAAATATATCAGAGGGATAAATACCAGGGAGGGAGAGGAATTATTTCAGCTCAGTACTAATGTGGACACGAGAACAAATGGATATAAATTGGCAGTCGGGAAGTTTAATCTTGAAATTAGACGAAGGTTTCTAACCATCAGGGGAGTGAAATTCTGGAACAGCCTACCGAGGGAAACAGTGGGGGCGAAGGACCTCTCTGGCTTTAAGATTAAGCTTGATAAGTTTATGGAGGGAATGGTTTGATAGGATAACGTGGTTTAGTCAATAGGTCAATAACGTGCGACCACTGGTAATTAGTACCTAGGGTCAATGTTGGGATATTGAAAGTCTTTTTCCTGAGTGTCTGGCTGGAGAGTCTTGCCCGCATGCTCGGGGTTCAGCTGATCGCCATATTTGGGGTCGGGAAGGAATTTTCCTCCAGGGTAGATTGGCAGTGGCCCTGGAGGTTTTTCGCCTTCCTCCGCAGCATGGGGCAGGGGTCGCTTGCTGGAGGATTATCTGCTACTTGAAGTCTTTAAATCAGGATTTGGGGACTTCAACAGCTGAGTCAAGGGAGAGAATTATTTCAGGAGTGGGTGGGTCAGCTTTTGTGGCCTGCATCTTGCGGGAGGTCAGATTAGATGATCATAATGGTCCCTTCTGATCTTAAGTTCTATGATTCTATGATAGCGATACAAATGTTATAAAATACATGAATTTTATGCTAGAAGACTCTTCCTGCCCTTAAAAAAAAAAAAAGCCTTTATTTTCCAATCCCATTGAAGTAAATTTTTAATAAACATTTATTTTTATTCTGAAAGGTCTAAAAACCAAAATTATCGCCCCTCCCATACACACACTTTGCATGAGTAACATATTATTTGACAGGTGTTCTGAAGCTCCACATTTTGGCAATGGTCCAGGGTGACAGAGCAGTAATGACCTAGGAACTGCCATTCCTTCCTTGTTAAGGGTTTGGAAGAAGACTGTGAAGTTATTAACTACTACTCACCTCTAGGCAGATTGCAAGAAAACCAGTATGGGGTCTAATTGGCTGAGATTACCTGCTTTATATAGGTTTTTTTTTAAATTCCCTTATATTCTCTTTCATGGCTCCCACCGTTTTCTTCTTCCCTTGTTTTTCCCTACTGTACTACGTGGTTACTTGGGAGCTTGGAGTGAGAGATCATGTTCCTGACTCTGTGTGGTGTGATTAGCACAGTTATTTAAATCTTATCTGGAACCCGTTTACTGTGTCTGTCACTTTTGTTGTTTAGTTCTGTGGAAATAGTTTTATGTAAATCATGGAACACTAACTTGTGGTTTGTAATAAGATGCATTTGAATTAAGGGAACTGACACCCTTTGTCATAGAATAAAAATGTCTTGGTGAATGAAGGGTTGAGAAATAAAAAAGCTGTCACTTAAAACTGTATTAATAGATTCATATTTCTGTATACACAGAAATGGCATTAGCTGTGATACTGCACCTGTAGGAAGCTTCTTCCTACCATCTCCACCAGGGAGCAGTGCAGAGTTCAGTGGAAATCTGATGCATGTGAAAGTCTTTCCTCTTGCTTGCAAATTATTTGGTAAATTGAGCCAATATTTTTTTTCAATATTTTATTTTGACCGTAGGCAGTACTTTCCAACTATTTACCAGAATATACAGCTGTCTTCTGAGGGTTGGGGGTGGGCTACCTTGTCATTGTAGGTCATCATTTTTCTCTGTTTAAATTCCTATCCTCCCTTCCATCTCATGTTATCGTGTATGTGACATGCTCCCACTATGCCACTAGGAGGTACTCATAGGTTATATCGATTTGTCTGCTTGAAGAAATTATTATGATTGCTTCTATACTCCATTCCCCACTGGCCCAGGGAAATGGAAATTCCTTGGACTTTGCAGCCTTGTGAGAGATCCCTTTTTAAATTTTGGTTTATTGTATGGCAACACTGAAAATAGAATATCTGTATTTGCCTGTAAAGGGAAAAGTATGGAAAAACTCCCTCTGGCAGTAGCTTTTGCTATCTGGTCACGTGGGGCTTGTATAATCTTCAAATATGCGAATAATCAAATGATGAGCTCCCCAAAAAGTCCTCTGCTCTTTCATCTGTAAGCAAGTCATCTAGATTCCCCCTCCTCCCCCACCCCCCCAGATAAATAGGAAGATGCACCTATGACAGGCTGACCAAGGGAAGATTAATAAATTATGGCTTCTATTTGTGTCTCTCAGTTTTCAGCATGGAGTGTGATCCTGTGTCACTTTGCACTGTTGTAAATACTGTGTTAAATTATAGCAATCTGAGGGGGGGTTTTTTGGTGGGTTTTTTTAAGGAAGCTGTTTGATTTGTTGCCAGGGATTCCTGAGCTCACTAGTAATAGTTTTAGGGATCCTATTCCTTCTCTGGAAATCAATGCCAATTTTGGACTGTGCAGCTGTCCCAGTTTTCTTTTCACTAATTTTCACAGTTGGAATAGATTTTTTTTTTATTATTATTTTTAGTTGAAGTTGTATTGTATTAGTTTATCTCAAGCATAGTGGTTTCATTTTCCCATTGCCTCTACCTTTATTTAAAAAAAAAGGCAAAAGTGATGTTTCCACATTCTCTAATACTTTAGAATATACCTGGATATAGGAAAGCATGATAGGGATGGTATTTATCTGACTATTCCAGAAATGATCCTTCTGTTCTTTTGTACAGTACTACGTACTTTTTTGGCTCAGCTGGCATGCATAATAAGGGAGAGCCTCTTTGCTAAGCCAGGCAATTTCTTTATGCTGTGAGGAGCATCTAAGGCACGCATGAGAGTAGATTATCACAATTATCAAGTATCGGTACTGACTTGGTATTTGTCCCTGGCCTTTTCTCTGTTAACTTAAGGGAACTTGTTTTGTATCCATCTGTCTGTTCCTGTCTCTAAGGAGAGCTGGAGCTAATAGTTTATTAATAGTCTACGTCATTCTTAGAACGTCACATAATGTTTCTATGTACTGAGTGTAAATTTTATTTAATTTGTTCTGTATGATGTGATACTTTTGGCAGCTTAAGTGTCCAAAGGCATACAGTTTTGGCAGCTTTTGTCTGTAGTGATGCCTGGAGTTTGCTTGATGTTAAGCAGAAAAATAATTTGTTCTGAGAAGATTGGATTTAAATGTGTGAATAGTTTCTTTAATTATCAGTTTCTGCATCTCAGCCAAAATTTTGTTTAGGACTGTGCTGTTTTGCAACATGCAGACATAAAGATCAGTGACAATACCTGTGATGATAAGGTAGAAGAATTTATGTCCTGTAGAACAAACAAAACAAACAAAACATTAAGGGATGGGGGAAAACAAGCCAAACAAATATGCATGCCCATTAGTTAAAAAGCAAGAGATATTTCATTACATCATCTGTTTTCATTGCTTTGAGCAACTGATGGGTACATCTTTTAACATGTTTTTATATAAACTTATGACTAGTAAAAGAAAATAACATAAGCTAAAAATATATTTTCTAGCTCATAATTTCTAAACTAGACTCTCTTCTCATTTCCCATTTCATTCTCCTGCCTCCTTTCTCCCAAAAATGCATTTGTCTTAAAAACTTCTGTGAATCTGGTGATTGGTACAGGTTTTAGAAAAATTGATCCTGGCATAGCAAATACTGTAGGTAACATTTTAATTGTCTAAAAAAAAAGTTGTAATAGTAAAAATGTCTTCTCTGAAATAGTAAGGCTGGTAATTAAAGCTTGAGAGGAGAAATGTGAATGGTATAGATAGATGGGGAACTTATGTTCATTTGAATATCCTAATATAATATATCAAGGAGTCATTCAGAGACATTGAAATGGGGCAAATTCAAAACTTACACTAGGAAATACCTTTTCTCACACAAACACACAAGATGATATAGCCAGGAGTTTAGCAGGATTCAAAAAAGTGTAGACTTTTTTGAATATCCAGTTGTAATAGCAAACATTAAAAAACCCAAGACATTTGGCAGTGATTGTAAGCTTTTATATTTCAGGGTTTAAACCAATCTCTAATTATTGAGGTTAGGAGGAAACTTTCCAATGGGGCAGATTATTCCTTAGCTGACTATGGCAGGGTTTCTTGCAGCTGGTACTGGGAACTGTCAGTGAAGGAATACTGGATTAGGTGGACTACTCTGGTCTAACACAGCAGTTGCTATGTTCCTGAAGTATAGCTTTCCCCCCCCTCCCCCAATGATCAACAGAACTAATACTTCCAAATTTCTGATGATGCACGTTAGCAGCATACACTAAAGTAAAATGCTTGTTTGTTTTTTGTGTTTAGCTGCCTGCTGTTAATGTCTGTTGCCCAGGCTTATTTAGCAAAATGTCAGGAAAAGTGGATGAAAGTGGGCAATAGAGATGGGGCAGTATTTTGTGACCTCACCTGTTGCAGCTTGAGGAGACAGGCCTGTTTAAGAATTAATACCTCATGTTTTTGTATCCATTAATTATGGCTGACAATGTCCCATTCTCATTGTTAGCCATCTTAAACTGTAATGAAACTACGTCTGCTATGTATCAAACTTGAATTATCTTAACTGCTTGAAGTTGGCATATCACAATTTCTCTGTGCCATTGGTGCTAATGCTCTTGATATTAATTGGCACTGAAGAGGTTTGAAGTTTGTGCAATCATTGCTGTTGTAATATGTCCATTGCCAGATAACTGGGCAATTAGGAGATTTCATTCTTGATTCTTGGTGCAAATCAACATGGTCATAGTTTCTATTTTATAATCTGTCTTGCTTTCTTAGAATCTTACTGGAGGAGTTTGAGTGCCGCTTACAGTTTAATTAGTGAGCATGTCTCATCCACTTTGCTGTGCCATACCAAAGCTGATGGGGGGGTGGGATTTTTCAGAAAGATGACAGCAAAAATTAAAATCCTGTATTATGCTAATATAGTCTTTGTTCTAGAATTATAGCAATGTCAATGGCCACAATTTAACAATGACATCAACCCCTGGCATTTGCAAGGGATCAAAGCAAACACTGCATGCCTTTGTATATATAGTTGGACAGTATACTCCAGCTGTCTGAAGAGTGAAGGTCACTTCTCATTTTCCTGGAATAGAATAAATATCTGGCATATGTGTAGAGCAAACTTTTAAAATCAGAAGGGATCATTTCATTTGAAAATTATTCAATTTTTATTTATAAATCTTAATGTGAAAAATAATCATCTTTTTAAACCCTAGTTCCCAAGCAGAAATGGCATTTTGAAATTCCACATACATTGTGTCTAACTGATTTTTCAGATCTAACCAAGAAAGATTGCAAGCCCTTTTCCATCTGACAGCTCCATAAAAGCTCAAACCAGGCTTCTAGAGTCACCTAGTGTCTTCTCCATTTTGTGTAATGCTACCACCATCACAACTAATAAATGTGTAGAGGCCAAGTTAAGCCCTTAGTGACATCTGTGCAAAATTATTTGGCCTTCAGTAGGTTTGTATAGGTGTCACTGATTAAATGTATATATGTGTAAGCGAGAGCTTAATTTGGCCTGCAGAGTCTCTAAAAGTATTGTGAAAATACTATCTGTTACTGCAAAAATAGTACCCAGCTCAGCTTAATGGTGTATACAACCCAACTTGACCTCTGCAGTGGAGTGTAGAAAATATATTAGATAGGACATGTAAGCAGCAGCCAGTGCTTGGTGGAACACAGCTGGGGGAATGGTTTGCAACACTGGGGTGGGTCATTATGCCAGCAGCCTCATCCACACAAGTGCTGCACTGCCATGGATAGATGACCAAATGGTGGGTAACCTTGCACATAGCAAACCTTATCCAAATAGTGGTTGTGTGATGCCTCTACACTGTTGGGAGCAGTTTTGTGGGTAGATGCAAGATATATAGGTTTTAGTGTGACTACAGAGTGGTTAATATGATAGATGTCTCTAGTATAGACAATACCAAAGCCTCTGGCATCCACCTCCTCGCCTAGAGTCTAATAATTGTGGTTACTCTTGTTCTTGATAGTGGATATGGTTATATGTGACAGCAGCTTCTTAGTGAAAGTAAGATAGACAAAATTTACTTTCTGTAGTTGAGGAAGTAAAATTCAACTTAGCTTGTCACCCTTGGCATTCCTTACCCCCTCCCTTGAAGTCCTATTGATCAGGATAATGAAACAGCGATGGATTTTGAAGCAGGAGGCTGCAACTTTATTAACTTTTAATGGTGCTCCTTCCCTCCCCCCAAAGTACCATGCATTTATTTGGGCTCAGTGCCATGTTAAATGGTATCTTGCCAAACTATTCAGTGTTGGCCTGCTTCAACATAACCTCTAAGGGTATGTCTACACTACTCGCCGGATCGGTGGGCAGCGATCGATTCAGCGGGGATCGATTTATCGTGTCTAGTCTAGATGCGATAAATTGACCCTCGAGCCCTCTCCTGTCAACTCCTGTACTCCAGCGCTGCGAGAGGCGCAGGCAGAGGCGACGTGGAACGGCAGCAGTCGACTCGCCGTGGTGAAGACACCATGGTAAGTTGCATAACTTAGATCGATTCCCCCCCCGCCCCTTCCTCCCCGGTGTAGACCAGGGCTAAGATTCAGCTCACCTCTGAATACTCACTCTCTTCCCGAGAAGGGGATTGAGGGTACATGGTCTGCAAAAACTCCCCCCTTCTTACAGGTATTGGAACAGCTCAGATGACTCATCACCTGGCTGGGAGAAATATTCTGTCTAGTTATCCTAATTAAAGTTTTTCTTTATGTAGTAACACATCCTTTGGATTTTGTGTATAATAGAACTGTGTGAATGAGTCTGTGAAAATATATTATTGTTCTTTTTCACAATACATGATCCTTTCTGCCTCCAGGCATGTTCTCTCTCTTCCAGGACTTCTCAGGGGCTGGGCAGGTCCTTGGCAGACTGCCATAACTTGTTGCTCAGTTCCTGTGCGGGGGGAATTCTCTTTACCCTGGATATGGGGCTTTTAGGACCTCTTGCTGCAGCTCCAACCTTTAGCCCAGCATAAAAGGGCAGAGTGAATAAAGATCTCACTTCTAGTTTTGTTCTGTTGAAAGGTTTGGTGTGTGTGGTTTTTTGTTTTGTTTTGTTTTTTTAACTCTGTTTCTACAGAGCAGGACTATGGTTATGCTTTTTGGGTCTCTTGGGGACTATTTGAAATGTTTGCTACAAAACACTTAAAATATGTTGGATACAAAAGGTCATCAGCTAGGTTGAAAAAATGAATAGAGAGCATATGTATGATAGCATTCTTTACAAAATAATTAACAAGTATCTGAAGAATCCAGATATTTTTGTCCATTGTTACATGGAAGTGTGCTTGTTAGCATATGTATTTTGTTGTAACAGGGTTGTTTGCCCATTAGGCGAAACGGGGCTAGTGCTCCTGTTCCAGTCCGGGTGTGGATAGTTGGGCTAATTAAGAGGGTGAAGCAGCATCTGGGGAGCTAGAAGAGGCCTCGTGAGATCCAGTGAGCGAGAATTGCATCTCAGTCGGGGGTCAGACAGGAGATGGGCAGGAGAGGAGAGCTGCCATAGAGAGAATGTGGTTCCTGAGAGAAGGCTAAAGGCAGGAGAGCCTCGAGGGGTTTGCTGGCTCTCCACATCTGAGAGCGAGGGCTGAAGTAGCAGAGGGAGCTGCTTGCTGCATCTAAGCTGGAGATCTGGAGCCATGGGCTGGAGAGAGTTGAAGGAAGGGGAGCAGTGTGGAGAGGTTTATGCTCTGATGTCTCCTTGCTGGAGTCCTGGACCCCGAGGAAGCATGAAAGGAGGATACTTGCAATAGAACGTCTGTGGTAGTTCCAGCTGGGAAGAGGAGGGTTGCACCCCAGAAGGAAGGACAGGGTTGGCAGTTGTAGCAAAGAGCGGAGAGGACTGACAAAGAGTCCAGGTGTGGCGGAAGATGCTGGAAGGTTGTGGTATGTTAATACCCAAGAGGATATGTGATTTTAAGGACAACTTGCACTAGGGTGATGTGGACTCTGTTGTAGGACTTTCATTGTGGACTGTTATTCATTTGTGGACAATTTGAACAAAGTTCATTAAAGAACTAGTAATAGACTAGAAGACAAGATTATGTGGTGTTACTGGGGACTGAGAAGGGAAAGTGAGGCGAGAGGCCACTTGCAGGGATGCCCTGAGGCCACAAGGGGGTTCTCTGAAGGAAGCCCCACTTTCTAGTTGTTTATAGGGGGAAGAATGGCAAAGTGAAGACTTTAGAAAACTTTCATGATCTATTTGGTCAAGGCCCAGATCTGTTCTAGGACAGCTTTATCATGTTGGTGATCCAGCTACTATGGACCCCCAAAAAGAGTGTAGTCTAACCACATAGTTTTCTCTTTTAGTCATGCTATAGGGGATGTAGGCGGGACAGGGGGCAATAATTCTCTCTCTGGCAGTGAATTGCAGCTATTAAGTTGGATCAAAGGCTGAAAGACGAGAGGGAATCCAAATCATAGGTAGCTCTCCTTGTACCAAAGAGCATCCCTGGATATGTGTATATACTCCTGAGGGAATTTTGCACCAAAACATGTTTAATTCTATGCTAAAAAAAATAAAAATTCTGCACACAATATTTTAAAATTCTGCAAATTTTATTTACCAATAAATAAATGTGGCGGCTCCAGCATGGCAGTGGGGAGCAGAAGCCACTGGCTGCATGGAGGTGGGAGATCACTCTGCAGCCCCCGCCCAGGACATGTACATGGGTGCTGACACAGATCAAGGACTGGGCCTGCCTCAGAAACAGCCCAGGGCCCTACCCCTCCATGCTAGGCTCACCAGGTGTGAGCAGGCAGGCTCAGCCCAGCAGGATCCAAGTGTGGAAGGGTTTAGTGTTGGGGGGATCTAGGTGTGGGGTGAGAGGATTCTGTGGGTGGCTTGGTTGGGGTCTGGGTCTGGGAGGGATGTGGATGCACAGGGGCTCATTTGGGGGTTCCGTGTACAGGGGCAATTGGATTCTGCAGGGGGGATCCAGGTGAAGGAGATTGGGGCTCAGTGGGGAGGGTGTCTAGGTGTGGGGGGATGGGGCTCAGTGAGGGATTCTGTGTATGGGGGGCTCTGGGTGCTGAGGGAGTAGGGCTCATTGAGGTGGGATTTTGAATGCAGAGTGCTTGAGGTGGGGAGTGGTCTGGGTGCAGGGGTGAGGGTCTGTATCCAGGGGCTCAGGAGGGGGGGGTCTGAGTGCAGAGGGGCTCTGGATGAAGGAGGCTCGGTTCGGTGGGGTGGGGGGGTTGAGTGTGGGGAGATCAACAGGACATGGTCTGGGTGCAGGGCTGGAAGTCTGGATGCGGGGGGGGAGGGGCTCAGCAGGATGGGAGGGGAAGTTTGGAGGGGGCTCCGGATGCAGGAGGTGAGGCTCAGTGAGGTGGGGGTTTGGGTGCGGGGGGTGGGGTGGGGAGTGAGAGGGTTCTGGGTGCGGGAGCATGAGGCTCGGCAGAATGGTCGGTATGGCGGGGTCCGTATGCACAGATGTTGGGCCTTGCTGCGTCTGAGGAGTGATGTGAGCAGGAAGCAGGCGGGTTGTGTATGTGTGTGGAGTATCCCGCAACCTGGGGAGGTTTCTGGAGGTGGGTCTGACCCAGACCTGTCCATTCCTTGCAGGGGAAGAGGAAGTCTCGTCCTGGCCAGCCCAGCCAGGACTAGCAGCTGAGCCTGGCGCAGGGTAGAAGCCACCGGCTGGGGGTTCCCTGGCCTTACCCCACCCCACAGTGATTTACCTCTCTGCCATCTGCTCTGGGAGCTTGAAATGACACTCCTGCACTGCTGGGAAGGGGCCCGTGACCACTTTTGCAGCTTCCCTGTCAGAAAGTTTTATTTTTCTGTGGGGAAGCAAGGAAATTTGCAGGGGACATGAATTCTGTGTGCATACAGTGGCACAGAATTCCCCCGGAGTAGTGTGTAGCTACATTAAACAGACTAAAAGGAGTACATGGAGGAAATAACTGTCCATTGGGTAAATAATATCTAGTCAAACACAATGTATTACAAATCATATATTTAGTGAAGCAGTGTGCCTTTATTCCTGTTCAAATGTCTATTTAACAGGATAACTAGATTTTGTATGAGTTTTATAACTGTATATGATTTATTACAGTTTACCATTGGGGTGGAAAAAGGGAAATTTGCTAATGGAAAAACTGTTAAATGATAACAGTGGGACCAAAAAGACAATGCAGTAAATTCCGTTTTAAAACTAATGGCTTATTGGCATGTAATGTGAAACCCCTTTTCACAGTGAGTTGAAGTGTTGATGCAGGTGTGTGTTTTAAGTATGTATATGTTTTACTTGAAGCTTAATGATATCACTGCTTTTCAGTTAATGGCGTGAAGAATAGTTGCTTTACATGGAAGGCTGGTTAATATGTCCTGTAAAAAGCATCTGTGGAATTTTGCAGTGGATATCTTTGTAGCCATATTATTTCTGCCCTTTTTGAGTAGTGTCGGTTTACAGGCTAGAATCTGGAGCATGCAAATGCATTATAAAAACTGCTTTAAACACTGACGCACAAGCACCAAGTGAACTTTATGGGAATGGTTCTGATGTTTTGAAGGCAGGATTTCATTTCGTGTATTTTGAGCTGGGGTGTTAAGCCTACTGCTTTGGCTTTTCCCTTTTAATCTTTTGAAATTACAATACTAGCAGCTAGCTACCTTTCTGTAGGGAACTGTAGTTGCCCAGGGTCAGGCATGAACGAAATGAGTTCTCATAACTGTTGTTTCTTGGAATTGCTGCTGTAAATACAAAACTACAGTACATAATCGGTGTTAATTCAAATGTCACCTGTAGATGCAGAGGAACCTTCATATAAACTTTTGTGTATTTTTAGGATTGTTACATTTGTGTACTTGTTCATGAATGAATAGAGGAAAAAAATTTCAATTCCTGGGTTGATATATTATTGTATAAAGGTTGTATTGTATGGAATGTTGTGGCTTTGAAGTAGTAAAGTGTTTATCACATTGAAGATTTTTCTATGTTATTTCAGCCTCCAAACTTTAGTAGCTCCAGAAATACATACTGAAATTAATTTGCACCAGGCATCTCATAGCTCCATTTGACTGACTGATCATGAAGTATCTAATTCTTCTTTGTCTGTGTACCTTAAGGGAGTAATGTAGGTACCACAATGACTATGCCTCTGAATGTCACTTTGTTGCTGTTGTGAACCAACAATCAATTTTTTTAAATTTTTTTTTAAACAGGGATTCCTTTTGAAACATAAGGTCCTGGACATAGATGCTTTCGAGGCCATTGAGGGGCATTTATCTAGAATGTCTGACAATTCATAATTTATGGACACTACAGTCCAGTTAACACACAGATGAGTAGGAATTGAGAGCTCCAGCGGGCTAGCTGCCAAGGTCTTTCTTCTACATATAATGGAAAGTAACAGAACTATTGATGGATGACTCCACTGCAGTGTGTTTATATAGGTCTCCAATAAGGAGCTCAGTCCAGCCTCCTCTACTAAGAAGCAGTTGTTCTTGAGAAATGGTGCCTTTGCTAATTCATTATACCTGTTGCATTCCTCTCCCAGTAAGGAAAATACCCTTGCCTTGGTACTAAGCAGGAGGAGTAGCACTCAACATGAGTGGATGCTGTGAAAGATGTAGTGGTTGTCACTCTTTTGCAGGTGAGAGTGCCACAAATCCAGTCTTTTTGCCACACAAGAGAATTCCAGGTGCCTTCAGTTTTTCTTCAGAGGAAGGCAGATTTTCTGGAAGATGCCAACTTAATGGACTTGAGCAGTCGTCATTTGTACAGATTTTACCCAATACCAATTTCCCACCTCCACAGAGTGATTAAGAAAATCAAACAAGACAAGGCCTAAATTCTGATGACTATTCCCAAACTGGGCCATGTGTTTTGGTAGCTCATAAACCTGCGGTGAAGCTGACTTTCTCTCCTGAATCTTCTAGATTCTGTATCTCATCACCAGTGTCAGACGCTTGTTCAGATCCAAAGTCTCTGCAGTTAGCAATATGGAACTGTCGTTTTTACTGTGAAGTAACTAATCAATGGAACAAATTTTCCAGAAATGTGGAGGATTCTCTATCATTTGTCTTTAAGTCAAGATTGGATGTCTTCTTTCCAGAAGTTAATTTCTAGCTCAACCAAAGGTTATGGATTCAATGCAGGAATCTCTTAGGAAAATTCTTTGGTCTGTGTTATGCAGGAGATCAGTCTAGATCAGTGGTTCTCAACCCATGGCCTGCGGGCTGCTGTGATATACTACCTGTATGGCTCTGAGGATATATATTGTGTGGATGTGGCCCACATAACACAGAGAGAGCTGCATATGCGGCGCACAGTGATAAATAAGTTGAGAACTGCTGGTCACGATGGTCATAACGGTCCTTTCTGGGCCAAAAATCAATTATTGCAGTAGACCCTCGGAGTTATGAGTACCTCGGGAATTGAGGTTGTTCCATAACTCTGAACATGGTTGTTCTTTCAAAAGTTTCCAAGTGAACATTGACTTAATACAGCTCTGAAACTTTACTATGCAGAAAAAAATGCTGCCTTTAACTATCTTAATTTAAATGAATCAAGCACAGAAACAGTTTCCTTACCTTGTCATACCTTTTTTTAAACTTTCCCTTCATTTTTTAGTAGTTTACATTTAACACAGTACTGTCCTGTATTTGCTTTTTTTCTCTGCTGCTGTCTGATTGTGTACTTCCAGTTCCAAATGAGATGTGTGGTTGACCAGTCAGTTAGTAAATCTGGTGTTGGTAACTCTGAGGTTCTATCATTTGTTCTATCATTTGTGGAGGCAAATCTTTCTCACTGGATGGTCTATGATGTACTGTTGGTAAATTGGAAACCTTTGACTAGGACAATTCTAATCAGCCAAATGAAAGAGATTTTGTGTATGGGCACCATAGAGTAACATATTGCATGCAGAGGCACCCATCTTTCAGAGCTTCTAATACTTGTGTCAATAAATCAGATCTCAAAGTTCCGGAAAGTTGATCTTTCAGCAGTAACACTGTATCACGCTCCACTCCCAGTGTTTCTTTATTCATATACCTAATAGTCAAAAGCTTCTTAGAGATTAGTCTGTCTTACCTCTTGTTCACAAACTGATCTTCATGATATCTTCAACTGGTAGTGCCAAACTGCTGGATTCCTGATTACATCAAACAGGGGAGTCTGCAAGATACATGCTGCACTGGCCATTCTTCTTTTCATAGCCTTTCATAAATATACACTGGTACTACATTGTCATCTCAAATTCAGCCCTCAAATGACTGCTGATTTTATTTTTATTTTTATTTTTTTTACCTGAATCAGGCAAGTGTTTTACCTATCTTCTTCCTTAGACCATATGTATTGTTATAGAATCATAGAATATCAGGGTTGGAAGAGACCTCAGGAGGTCATCTAGTCCAACCCCCTGCTCAAAGCAGCGGGAGGTCAGGTCACATATACTGAGCCTTAGCTCTTATCTTTAACAAAACAAAAATATTCAAAAATCCCCCAGATTATTTGTGTTTTACAGCAGCAGGGCCAGAAGTCAGGCTGTAATCCCCCCACGATTTTCAAAGTGAATTTAATCCTTCGATTAGAAGTATTTGATCAAGTGGATGTGCCAGTCCCTGAAAATATTAAAGCACTTTTGACTGTTTGCAAAGTGAATCTAAGGTATGCCTTCCGTTTCTCCCTGGTGTGGAGAGCAGTGGAGCTGCTAACTACGACTCAGCCAACACCTTAACATGGCATTACTCTCTTGCCCTGACCTTAATCAAATACCATTTTTGGTAGACTGGTTCAGTTCTATAATTGCTGTTCAATTAAATATCCTCATTGCAATGTCCCTAGGGGCTTGTCACTGTGAATCTCCCAATAGTGGAGAATCTGTAGTGAGAAGATTTCAATGAGAAGGGAGAAGTTACTCATCTGTAGCTAAGCATTCTTCAAGTAGAACGACCATCAGCACAGAGCAACACTTTCCCTTCCATCATTACTTTTTCAGAGTCCCGTTGCATCCTAAGCCCATGGAGCTATACTATCCATCTTTAATAGGAGTTCAAATAACTTTGTTCTATGCAACTGGGAGTTGTATTTATCTTTCTAATCCATGATTCTAAGCTTATTGATGGGTTTGGAGTGATCTAGTTATATGTTTTTGCATAGTGTAGGTACAGGACATGTTCCTTTTTTTGCTTGTGTGTGTGTGTGTGTGTGTGTGTGTCAAAACTCTTTTATAGTTATTGAAATACTGTGAAGTTTTTAATTCACAGAGGTGTTTTAGGGTAAAAAACTTTAATTTGATCATGGAGGTCTCCATTTTTATTTTATTTTTTATATAAGTGCTTAACTGCTTTATTTGGCTATTATCTTTCATAGGAAGCTCCATTTGCTTACTAGCTAGTAGGAAACTCATCTGACACTGGCATGGTCTTGAAAATATGAATGAAGGTGATGACTTTGAAGGAGAACAGTCTGTCATGTTCTGCTTGGTGATATAGACAATGCTTCATATATAAAATGGTGAATATGCATATTGATGCTTTTAATTGTTAGAATATTTCAGTTAGATATGCATGTTTTCCACAGAGAGGAACCTCTGGCTCCCAAGGAGTCTGAAGACTACATCAAATTGATTCTTTTTTTTTAATACAGCCCTTCTTCCATGAATACTACATTAAAGGCAAGGCTGGTGGCAATGCCTATTATTAGGGCCCTACCAAATTCACGCCCATGAAAAATGTGTCATGGACTGTGAAATCTGGTCTCTTTGTGTGCTTTTACCCTATACTTTGCAGATTTCAAAGGGGAGACCAGCGTTTCTCACATTGGGGGTCCTGACCCAAAAGGGACTTGCAGGGGGTCACAGTTATTTTAAGGGGAATCATGGTGTTGCCACTCTTACTTCTATGCTGCCTTCAGATCTGGGCGGCTGGAGAGCAACGGCTGTTAGGCCAGCAGCAGCACAGAAGTAAGGTTGGCAATATCATATCATGCCACCCTCACTTCTGCACTGCTGCCCTCAGAGCTGGGCGGTGGGAGAATGGTGATTGCTGACTGAGAGCCTGCTGCCCATCTCTGAAGGCAGAGCTGCTGCCAGCAGCAGCGCAGAAATAAAGGTAGCAGGATCACAACCCCCCCCCCCCCCCCCACAATAACCTTCTGATCCCCACAACTCCTTTTTGGATCAGGACCACTACAATTACAACACTGTGAAATTTCTGATATAAATTTCATGATTTCACCTATTTAAGATTTTTAAAATCATATAACTGTGAAATTGACCAAAATGTGCCGAGAATTTGGTAGAGCTCTAGCTATTATTAAGGTTACCCAATACTTCCAATTAACAAGACCATGTTTTCAGTTGCTTATAACTTCGCCAAACTTTAGCTGTTGAGGCTGAAATTGTACATGCTGGGTATCTGCCTGTGCAACCTTAATTTGCCCACGCACCCTTTTGTGTATGTATTATGATAATCTTTAATTACGTGATCGCTTTTTTCCACAAGACTCCTCAGGCAGCATATAGGATGCATTTGCTCTATAAATGAATCAGGGTTGTGTGTTGCAAAGAAGGCTTTGTTCGAGATTTTGGAAGGTGTGTAGTGAATAAGGCAGGGATTGCTGCAAGAGAGGATGGTCTCATGGTTTAGGCACTTGATGTGTCTTGGGGAACTGGATTCTATCCCAGCCTCTGTCACAGAGTTCCTGTGTGATGCTAGTTAAGTCACTTAACCAATTTTTTCAGAGGTTGCCACTAATTATATTTTCCTCATTTAGTAGGTGCTCTGTGTAATACCCTGGATCTGATTTTTCAGTAGCGCTGATTGATCAAGATGTAATTGAGGTCAGTGGGAGCTGTGCTTTCAACATATGAAGTGTTACATAATCCTAAATCCTCTAAAAAATCCAATCATAGTAGTCTCAAATTTGGCACCCAATATTAGTGGATCCTTTTTACCTTAATGTCTCTGTGCCTTAGTTCCTCATTCGTAGAATGGGGATAATCGCACTTCTCACCTCACAGGGGTTTTGTGAAGATAAATTGTTTGGGAAGAACTCAAACACTGTAGTAACGAGTGCTAGAGAAGAGCCCAAGAGGAAATTAATAATTCTGCCTTCAGGGAAGAGTATCCTTCAGGGGATCTGTGCTGGGGCCAGTGCTGTTCAACATATTCATAAATGATTTTGAAAAAGCGGTGAATAGTGAAGTGCCAAAATTTGCAAATGATACAAAATTACTCAAGATAGTTGAGTCCAAGGCAGACTGCGAAGAGGTACAAAGGGATGTCACAAAACTGAGTGGGCAACAGAATGACTGATGAAATTCAATGTCGATAAATGCAAAGTAATGCATATTGGAAAACATAAACCTAACTTTACATACAAAATGATGGGGTCTAGATTAGCTGTTACCACTCAAGAAAGAGATATTGGGGTCATTGTGGATAGTTCTTTGAAAACACCCACTCAATTGCAGTGGCAGTGAAAAAAGTTAGAAACCATAAGCAAAGTGTTAGATAGTAAGACCGTAAATATCATAATGCCACTATATAAATCCATGGTACACCCACAGCTTGAATACTGCGTGCAGTTGTGGTCATTCCATCTCAAACAAGGTATACTGGAATTGGGGGGAAAAGAGCAGAGAAGGGCAATGAAAATGATTAAGGGTAAGGAACAGCGTCCATATGAGGACAGATTAATAAGACTGGGACTTTTCAGCTTAGAAAAGAGACAACTAAGCGGGGATATGATAGAGATCTATAAAATCATGACTGGTGTTGTTTACCCCTTCATGTAACAAAAGAAGCAGGGGGTCATCCAATGAAATTAATAGTCACCATATTTAAAACAAACAAAAGGAAGTACTTCTTCACACAACGCACCATCAACCTGTGGAACTCATTGCCAGAGTATATTGTGAAGTCCAACTGGGTTCAAAAAAGAATGAGAAGTTCATGGAGGATAGGTCCATCAATGGCTGTTAGCCAAGATTGTCAGAGATGCAACCCCATGATCTCGATGTCCCCAAACTTCTGACTGCCAGAAGCTCGGGGTGGATGACAGGGGATGGATCACTTGATAATTTCCCTGTTCTGTTTATTCCCTTTGAAGCATCTGGTACAGGGCACCCTGAGAAGACAGGATACTGGACTAGATGGACCATTGGTCTGATGCAGTATGGCCACTCTTATGCTGTTATGTATGGATTGTGGCGTGGGGGCCAAACTTTAAACAATATGGATAAAACAGAAGAGTAGGTGAATTTAGGGCATTAATGGTCAATCCATCATGCGCAACATTCCCTAAAGATAAGGTCTTGCTATGACTACACCAAAAATGCATCCATTCCTTACATAGATTCAGAATTGAATACAAACCAGTCAGTTCACTTAACTGCTTTTTCTCAAAGCCCCATGCCTCTAGTGAGGAGTGCGGACTTTATTTCCTTGTCGAGCATTGGCAGTCTACCTGCAGAGAATGAAACAGATCGAAAGTCACCTGGCCTGTTTGTTTCCATAGCAGAATGACTATGAAATTAAGTAGTAAAAGCTGTAGCTTCAAAAACAATCCGAGCCTGTGCTTCCCACTTCCTCCTAGATTTTTCATCACCATTGCTACCATTCTTTAATCCCTGGGACTGCTTTAAATTTCCTATGTTAGTATCTAATCTGAGTTGGGAGTCTTAAAAGCAGCTTCCAACTCTGCTGTCTAAAATTAGACTCGCTATTTAAATTAATACAGCAAGTTCAAAGTAACCCTAGATGAGGAGAATGGGGCAGGCTTCTGGTGGAGTAGTGAAGACCTAGAGGAAAAAAGCTGACATCTTTGCCATTGACGAGCTGCAAGACCCTGAGGCTGCTGCTCCTCCATAGTATTCTTCTAACCACTTGAAATTAGCTTCTTAAAAACAACAAATATGCTTCTTAAACAGCTTCCCAATTCAATTTTGCAATAGATGCTGAGAGTTTTTAAAGTGTGTGCTAGCCCACAAACTGCAGCTTGAAGAGCGTTTAGGCTCACTAGTGATGTGGACAGAGAATTAGCCAGAGAGATAGATCAAGAGAATTCCTTGTCCTACTGTGAACTATTTCCCTTCCCACTTCCCCAGTACAACACTTGGCTTTGCAGTTACTAAAGCTTGGATATCCCTTTTTATTGTGAGTGTATGATTGCGCAGCTTTGCGTGTGTCTAATTTGTGTGTGTTATAAATTTGACAGGCTGCTGTGTCCTTGAACCTGCCCTCTCATTTTTAAAGTAAAGTATGAGAAGCCTTTAAGCAGCTTAAGTGTCGGCCTTTTTGCAGCTGACAGGAAACTGATCTGCTGCTTGGCTTCTCTCTGTGGCCAATGGCATGTAGCTCAGGCCTGTGTTGCCTTCTGCAGTGATGAGATGATGATGATGATGGGCAGACGGTGGTGACCGGAGGGAGGGCAGTGTTTTCTTTCTTGCTGCATTGACCTGTGACAACCCTCAAAGAGTGGGTAACACAGTACTTGGGGTGTTGCAGTGTGTAAGCATCCCCCGTTTTTGACCCCCATGGAATTTTTTTGACATGGTCAGAAAAGATTGCAGCCTCTTGCTACAGCTGTCTGTTCTGTCAAAACAGTGCCTTGTTCCAGGGTTAAAGGTTGATGAAAACTGTTACTAACTTGAGACGATTGATGTTGGAAAATCTAATTAGTCAGTAAGGGCAATTAATTCAATCACTTATGGCTTAGTTAGTTTTTTTTCTCTTCTAGGATATGAAGAATGTAATTTAGGAACACCTGTATATCAGTTTCTTTTTCTTTTTTAATTGAAACAGGAATGTATTTTCATTGGACCGTTATCAAGAGTTAAAGCTGTGATGAGTGTTAATAAATAGCACCTAAATTAATGTGAAAAATTCCCTTGCATCCTCCAAATAGCAGTAAATAGTTTTAGTGTTTAGAAGAGGGAAATGTGTGAGGTACACAATATATTTTTTTTTTTAACGAATTGCTTTGGATTAAAGTGACTTTTACTCTTAAATTCATTCGTAGCTGCTTATATTTGCTCTATCAAGTAATAAGTCGTCTTTATTTGGGGAAGAGGAAGTGTGTTAAAGGGGGATTCCTGATAATATTACTTTGTCTTGTTCAATTGATAAGACTGTATTTTCCGCTTTGGTCCTCACTGTTAAAGTGTAATACAATTATTTGTATTATGCACTAGCCACCTGTTAATATCGTTCTTGTAAAGGTCATTGTGTGGTGCCCCGCTGTCTGAATTTAACAGGCCTATATCAGGTTTGTTGGCCACTGTTTTGTATGACACTGGACAAATGTTTGTGAGGAAAGAATGTGGATCTAATATCCAAAAGGAATAGTTTGTATGTGTTTTGCGGGGGCTGGAGGGGAATCCTTGACTCTATTGTTAGGCAATTGAGGCCTGAAAAAGCAATTCTTCAGAGTGCCTTCTACCTTTGAGGTTTTGCATGGCGCATAATGGTTCTTCATTTTTTTTAAAAAGCTATCCAAAAGACAGGGGACTGGTGTAAATAAGCAGCAGATTTTCTTTCAGAGAGGAGTACATACTTAACTGTGTCAAGTGCTGGTTGACTAGAGCCATCACAGTCTTGTCCTGCACAGGAATGTGGAGGAGAGAGAGTTGAGCTTAGGGTACTTTTCAGCTGACTGGACAACATCCTAATGCTATGAAAATAAAATGAAGTGGGGGTGATAATGTAATTGTACCAAGTGATGAGGGATAGATGCTTGATGATAAGTTATTTTTAATTGTATTCTGTTGGCAGTTAACTTTAATTCTAGTGTTGCATTCATTTATTAGTATTTGTACAGTGGTTTGAAAATGTAAAGCAGTGTATAAATGAGAAATAATAATGAATTCATCTTAGACTTTTTAACTGGTTTTGGTAATCTAAGGTCATGCTAAAAATGCACACTGAACTTCCACTCTCCTAACCTGAATTAGACAAATGATCTGTGGGGAGAATTTCTTTGAAGACTCTCCACCACCGCAAGCACCCAGTAGGTATAGTAGATGTTACTGAGCAGTGCTCCCGTGGCCCTTCTCCCCAGATTCCCTGAAAATGAAAGCTTCAGCTGCCAAAGGAACAAAGCGAGAGTATGAAGATGGTTCCCAAACACCTGGTCTACCACATGGTGTAGTACGTTCCATTACTTGCCCAGCCACAGGGCTTGCCTGTGAGCCACCAATTTTCCAGTAACATAAGTGGTTGTTACTAACTGCTACATTTAATCTGCTAGCCTTGCAGCAAGAGAGTGAGCAAGCTTGAGAAATTTCTGTGAAATTGAAAAAAAAATTATTGTAGGAACTGCAGGATTGCAAATTTCAGGAGTTGTAAATGTCCCTTGTTTACAAGTATTCTATCAGTTGCAGTGTTTCAAACAATCTGAACTTCATTATGTATTTATAGTTAGTCTGATGTGTTAATTTAAAACAGGCAGTTATAGGAGTTAAATACTTATAGCAGAAAATCTAGTTTTACTGCTTATTTCTACTATGAACAAAAGGATGAACAGATCACTTATAAATTCAGATCTCTTTAAAAAATAAAAAAGAGAGAGGGAAAGCTCTCTGCTTCTTTTGCTGTAGTGCCCATAGTCAAAAGTGCCCAAGTGTAGGTTTTTTTAAGCAAGTTAAAGGGTGTGTGTGGAGGGGAAGTTAGGTTAATGGTTTAACATGCAATGTGGTGGATTTATAAATCCTATTACTATAAGCCCTTTTCATTTCCACTGAGGCCTGACGTGTGCTTGATCCCGCTAATGTAAAATTCATTCTGTCTAAGTGATTACTGAAGTAAAACACTTTTAGTCAATTTTAATCACGTTGTGTGAAATTTGCTTGAACGCTGATGTTAAGGCATGGACACAGTTTGGCCACATCTTAATTAGCCTTGTGCATCAGTTAGGCTAGGAGTATACTTACTGCAGGGGAAATCCACTTTTGAGAGTTGCAAATACAGGATATGGAAGTGAGACCAAAACTGTCATTTGGAGTTCTTTTTCTACGGTATACTTGGCAGTTCCTCACAGTTGGCATCTCCTTTCTGCTGCAGTCTTGAGGAATTTTAGTCATGGCCAGCAGGGTGCCTCTTTCAACCCTCCATAAATTCCTGCCTCTGCAACAAGATCTATAATCAGAGTGCTTTCCCTGGGCTGTTTCTGCTCTGGCTTCTATTATTTTTTGGAACCTAATCATAAAAATTTCTGTCCTCTTCCTTTCACCCCCCCTGGCTGAGAACTGGTGGCTCAGTTTAGTGGGCTAGGTCACCTTTCCTCTGCATAGAAAATCATGACCAGTGACCCCCTGCTGCTCCTCAGCTCTCATATTGGATTTAGGAATAGCAGACACCTATGTGGAAGAGGAAAAAGTGGCCCCTTCCCCCTGCCAAAGACCACATCTGTCCCCCATGTATGTTCATAAATTAAGACCAGAAGGTTCTACTGTGGTGATGGTTTGGTCTGATTGCCTGCGTGTTACAGGTGATAGAACTTCACCTAGTTATTCCTGCATCTAGCCCAATAATTTGTGATTGAACTAGAGAATGTCATTTTATTTAAAGACTCTTTGGGATGGAGGATTTACCACATTCCTTGGCAATCTCGTCCAATGGTTAGTTATCCTCACTTTTAAACTTCTCAATTTTTTATTTATTTATTTATTTATTTAAATTTAAAAGTTTCTGGCTTCAACTTCCAATGATTAAATCTTGATATTCATTTGTCTCCTGGAATAAAGAGTTCTCTAGAATCAGCTCTCTTCTCTCTGAATAGGTGGTACTTACAGGACATGATCAAGTCTTTTCTCAATAATTTAAAGACAAGTGAGCTCCTTTTAGTCTTTTATTGTAAGGTGTGTTTTCCGGACCATAAATCATTCTTGTAATTCTTTTCTGAGCCTCTCCAATTTTTCAAAGTCCTTAAGATATAGACACCAAATTGGCAAAGTTTTCCTTCAAGTGATAGTCCATAGATGCATTCCACTACTGGTGCTCATGCACCAGAGAAGGGAGTCTTATGGCTAGCGGTATCTACATGTCATGAAAGCACCTAGAGTCTCCTTGTGCTCCTCTACAAGAAGATATAAGGGTAAAAAGTGCCAGCCACTATTAGTTCCTCTCAACTGACTCACAGCTGAGAGACAGAGTACTTGCTGTGTCGGTGGCTGCCTGCCAGTAAGCTTTCTTACCAGTTAGCTAGTTTTATAGTTAGTAGTTAATTAGCCTGTTGACAATTTGTTAGTTGTTAGAACCTTTAATAATTTTACTTGTACTTAGTCTGGAACCCTGGATGGCCTCTTCCAGGTCTCTAATTTTCAAGTACTGGCATGCAGTGGAGCTATGCTGATAATGAAGTGGAATGTGAAGTGCCTGTATTGTCTGAGGGAATTCCATATCCCCAGGGAATGCTTATTCTTTAAGTCATTCAACTCTCAAGCAAGGAAGGACAGAGAATTACAGCTTCAGCTCTTCCTAATGAATCTCTCTGAGACTTTGGCTACACTTACACTTCAAAGCGCTGCCACGGCAGCGCTTTGAAGCGCTAAGTGTAGTCAAAGCGCCAGCGCTGGGGGAGAGCTCTCTCAGCGCTGTCCGTACTCCACCTCCCTGTGGGGAATAACGTACAGCGCTGGGAGCCGCGCTCCCAGCGCTGGGGCTTTGACCACACTGGCGCTTTGCAGCGCCGCAATTTGCAGCGCTGGAGAGGGTGTGTTTTCACACCCTGCTGCAGCCCTGCAAATGTGTAAGTGTAGCCAAGCCCTGAGACTGGGGTCAGACCCAGGCCCATAAGAATAGAAACTCAAGAGAATCTCCTCCACACTGAAAACAGAGTCAGGAAAGTGCTGAGAACTGTCAAGCTTATGAAGAAGATACCCATTGTAGGATTTTGAGGGAAAGTTCTCCCCTGAACAGTGCTGCTCACTTGCGAATCCACAACCTTAATTGGTTACCGTAGAAGCCTAGATTCACAGAGGTCAGGAGGATCTGGCACCAAAACGCAATGAAGGCACATTAACACGACTTTAGCTCTCCTCTCCTCCACTGGCAACCCAGTATTGGCCAGAGAACTGATCCCTGTGGGATTCAACCTAAAACATCCACATTAGTTGATGATTTCCTATTAACAATTACATTTTTGAATGTTCTAGTTAGCCAGTTTTTTAATATACTTAATACGTTTCCATATTGATTTCATATAGTACAAATTGTTTAAATCAGATTTTAATCACGTATCCTAGGTCAAATGTCTCTCAGAAATCCAATTATATTATATCAACAAAGTTACCTTGTTCCACCAGACTTGTAATACTTTTAAAGTATAATATAAAGCTTGAATGACAAGACTTACTTTCCATGTGAACATTATGATTGGTATTAATTATATTCCTGTTCTTTAATTCTTCATTGTTAGTTCTCTATCAGCTGTTCCATTATTTTGCTCAAGATTGACATCAGACTAACAGATCTCTAATAAGCTTTGTCATTCTGTTTTACCCTTTCTAAAATTGTCGCATCATTGACTTTCTTCCATTCCTTTGGAGCTTCACCAGTTTTTGAAGACTTATTAAAAATTAACATCCCTACCAGTGATTTTAGCATTTCAGTTATGTGACTCCTTTTGTCAGGATTCAGCTTTATCAAGATTTTTTTCCTTTTATTTTCTCTACTTTATTACCAGTCTCTTAACATTACTATATAGGCAGTTGTAGAGCTTGCTATCGTCACGTTCCAAAAGAATCCCCATGGAAATGTTTAAGTAGTTAATTATGTTAGTGGAGAAATCAGAAATTCCTCTTCTCATCTTAAGCTAGTGTTTCTTGTAGCACTCCAAAACCAGGCATGCTACAAACCCTCAGGGTACATCTGTTCCTTGCTGTATATAGAAGGAGCACTGGCACTGGATGACAGTTGCCAAAAATCAGTGTCCGGTGACAAGAAGCACTAGCCATCCTTTTCTCTCCCAATCTCCCACTACCACCAGCTAAATGTACCCAAAAGAAAACAGAGAATTCACCATTCAGCGCTTCTGCTTGGAGAGGGATATTTTTATTCATCAGAAGTCAAACTTATACACAATGTTTTTATTTTCTTCAGTTGATGTGTTCAAAACTGTTGTCACCGAATGGCATTCTGTAGAGGAGAAGGTGAAACTTGCGGTCAAAACCTGTTTCCCTCAGTGTTCCCAAAGTGGAACAGCTTCAGCAGGAGAGATTGAGACCCATCCCAGAGTAGGAGATAGGTCTGAGAGCCCCATGTTAGTGTCTCAAAACATTTAATTCAACCCAAAACATGTTTGTGTGTTGTGTTTGGTGTGTTGCGTTTCATCAAGGAAAACAAATATATATTTTTGGGCAGATTGATCAGAACGGAAAAAAAATCATTTTTTTTTTGGTTCGGCCACATAACTGAAATATTGATTATCCACATAGCTGCATGAAGTTAGCTGCATGATGCTGAAGTCTCAAAGCATAGGAATTTCAGATTTGGGAACTCCTCTCTTATGTCAGTCATCATCTCTGCCAGCCCTTCTGGGAAAACATTGCAGTCTAGAGGTCTGTAGATAAACAGGCTTTCTAGGTTACTTTTATCGATTGACTTCCAGAAAATGTGAATACACTTGAAAAATTCTTTTTCATCTGCATCTTTCCTGAGGGATTTACCACCAGAATTAATCTATTTCAGTGTCTTCAGGATGACTTCAATGCAGCTTTCATCATAAGTTACTCAAGAGTTCAGCTCAGAGCATGCAATTATAATTGTTGATAGAAAGAAGGTAGTGGACATTTATCATTTGTTCTCACTAGATTGTTACCATTTTTGTCTTTTCTTCATCCTTTTGTACTCTTGCTGTTGGACTCTGCCAGACGTGCCTTTTGAATGAGACTGGGAAGCTTTCCTCTTTAGTTGTAAATTTTTCTTCTTGCGGATAGCATGTTCAGTTTTAGCTTTGTTTGGGTGAGAGAGTCGGTTGAAAAGCCTGAAGATAAGTTCCAGTGAACTTTCTTCTCAGTTAGAGAATTGTATAGTTGCTTTAACCAATATGAATACAGTAGATTTCAGCTTTGTGACAAATCTCTCTTGATGGGCTGCTATGTGGATGGATAGTCATGAAAAGGTCTCCTGCTGGCACAACTTTGAGCTATTTCTGTAACTTGCAGGGAAACACAGCAACACAGAAATTGTAGTACCAACTCAGATCAATGATGCATCCAGTCTATTATGTTTCTGACACTACCAGGTGCTTGAGAAAGGTGCAAGCAACACCATAATGGACATTTATGTAACAACCTGCTTTTGGGGTAATTTTTTCCCCAACTCCCAGCAGTTTGTGGTTGGTTCATGACTTGAAGCATGAAGGTTTATAGCTTATAAATGTTTATCCTTCTACCCAAATAAGTGTCCAGTCCTGTGAAGGACTGCAGGACATGCTGTCTGGAACAAGAAATTTACAGATAAGGGCAAAATTCTTATTACCAGCCATTTCACAGTTGTATTAATAGAAAAATCTTTAAAGCCCTGTTACTGCTGCTAATTGGAGCATTTAAAGTTAATATATGTATGTCAGGAAAAGTCTTTTTTTTTTTCCCCCTCCCTCTTCCCCCACATTCTACAGTCTTACACAGGTGATTTAATGTCTCTTAAAATCACTTAAAAAGCCTCTGTTTTCTTTTTTCTTCTTTTTTTGTGAGCTTTTTCCTTTCATTTGCTCAAGACCCTCTCAATTTCTGTAAGAGGAGGATGGACTGACCTTTCAGTTTAAGCAGTGTCCAGGAATTCAAGAACTGTAAAGGCATCCATTTCCTAATAAGATCTTTTCATCTCTTCTTCCATTCTTTAGTTATCTTAATGTATATGTATAATCATTAATTTTTAAAACCTAGCAAAATCTGTAATTATATCAGTGTATGGATTCAAGCCCCTACCTGTCAGTGCTGATAGTTGGATCACTGTGTCGGATCTAAAACATCTTTCAAGGCCCCTCTGTGTCTCATTTCAGATATAATTCTAATGAAGGTATTGAATGACTAGTGTGACAGTAATGTAAATTAGTATTGGTGCATTCTATTTAAACTGAAAAGTGAGAGAGAGAGCTTTGAAAGAAAAAAGGTTTCATTGGCATATGAGTGAAGGCTGAGGGTTTTTTATTAATGATTCAAACTTCTATAACAAGAAATAGGAAACCTTGTTAGCTGTGTTCTTAGATTAAACAAAACCTTAAAGGTATAATGTTCTTTTCTTCAAATGGATTAAACAAAATTTTCCAGAGTCAAAGATTGATTGAGTTAAACTATGTAGATCAAACTCAATCCTGTCAAATTGTAAGGAAATAAGTGAGAGATTCATAAACATTGTTAATGTTTCAGAAAGCGAGTTTTGTGCAAATGTATTTTGAATTCTTTACAAATGAGATAACAGTAGGTCTAAATGACAAATTAAGGATTTTTAAAAAATAATCAGCATGTCTCTCCTGCAATAATGGATTTATGTGGGCAGTATGTTTTAGTTGTGTTTGTAATTAAGTTTTTTTCATTATTGGAATAGAAATGTATTCCTGTTGAGCGATATCTTTTTGTTTGAATTATGTGAATTGAATGAGTGGTAAAAGTGAACTGATTTAATCTGATTTCTGCATTTAAAGCCAGTGTTTAGATTGGTTTCCTGTAGGGTAAAGTTCAAAGGTTAAATGTGTTTGTTTTGCTAATCTTTATCTCCTGGTTTTCTGCAATTAATAAATCCACATCCCATGGTATATTGTATAGTGAAACCCACTGAGTTGGTCTCTTGAGTGATGCTGTAAAACTGGTGTAAGTTTGAAGACTATTAAGAATAAACTCTGAAATGCACATGCTCTACGTGGAGTACTAAATTACTGGTTTTCTTGAATTAACCACAGACTAATACATAAATACCTTCCTGCTGCAGTTACATTAGCTGCTGCTTCTCAAGGGCTTGTCTTCACTTTTTCTAAATTTAAAATAAATAAATAAAATAATTCTATGGCTATCAGCTGACTACAGGAGTTTGAACTCCTGTAATTAAAGTTAGGTGCTTTAATGTATTTCTAATTTTACTTAGTGGTTGATGTTTTCAAAGCAATACAGATGATTTAACCACCTATCTTCCATTAATTTTAATTAAAAGTAAGGTTAAGAGCCCTGCTCTGCCTCTGAAAATCTCAGTCGTTGTCTTCAGTTGTCTTCTCAACTATCTTTTTGATAAATGCTACCACATTACTGTTGTAGGGCTTTAGCCAACTAGTCTCAGTCACTACATTCTTACTGGCTGCAGAGTTGGCATCTCTTTTTGAAATATTTTTATGTAAAACACAGTTGTTTTTAATTCATTTCATAGATGTATAATGTTCTACTGGTAACAAAGGCATTGGCACAATATGTATTTTTCCAAAAGTGTTATTTTCTTATATAAGGAATTGGTTCAATCTGTTATGTTTTCCCCCTTAAGCATCCACATGTTGAGGAATGCAGTCAGTTAAGGAAAAACCTTGAGTTTTAAAAACATCTTCCAGCAGGTCCACCTAAGATAGAAGCAAATGGCATGGAAAAGTTAGGCTTTGAATGACCTTACTTCAGGTAGGGTGAGAGTGGGTGGGCAGGCGTGTGTGTGTGTGTGTGTGTGTGTGTAAATTTTACAAAGCTAAGTGCAGATTTACTCTGGACAGTCATGCTAACTAATCTTGTTTTAAGAACTTCATCTGAAACTCCTACACATTCCCCTTGCAACCCCTAATTTTCCAGTTTATAAAATGTGTCATGTTTCAATATGCTGATGAGATTGCTTCACAGTGTGTCTGTATTAGTGGGATACTGTCAAGTGAAATTTGGCCGCAAACTTAGGTTTGTAAAAACAAGCATCCACAGAATTTGAGACTAATAGAATGTTTTAATTCCTGTAGATTTTTAGAAAACAACATTCCCATGCAGTGATTCCAATATACTACAATGTATGTATGAGAATCAGAAATTGACTAGAAACAGAAATGTAATTGACTAGTCTAATAGAAGTGCAAAAAGTAAAGGAGCAACATAAATAGAAGTAAATTGGATTTTCAAAATCAAGGTGGTGTCTGTACCATGCATTAATAAGTGTTTTATAAAAGTATAACACTCAATTGGATACTGAAGTGCCCCTTAACGTTACATTGGGTATTAGAGATTCAGCTCCAGTTCAGCCTTGCTGTGCTAGAGGGAAACTTCATACAAAGTGTTTCTGAATTGAGTCTGAAGGACACTGTTTACAGTATGCAGATCCTTTCATGTATTCAGTTTCAGTTGGTACATAACCAGAATGGAAGCAGTAGAGTCCATCCAGTTTTTCGTTGTGAAGTTTCCTGTGGGCTATCCTAGGAGGAAGTCTGGAGAGCTGGAAACAGAAAGATTGCTTAGTCTTCCAGTCCAAGACTTTGTGAGCAGAATCTAGTAATGGTGATATCCCGGCTCAATTTCTATATTGAAGTTATCTTCATGAGATCCTCTAGCATCTTTTCACAAATAGGCAGGCTCCCTGGTAAATGTTGATGGGGCCCACATAAAACTAGTAAAGCTCTGTGTTCGTTGCTCCACTGTTATCATGGGTATCTGACACGCACACTCATTGCTGCTATTTGCCCCTTTCAGTTATCTGACTGTGTCCCTGTTTCTTTTCCCTTTGTCTTGAACCTGGAGCTGTTGGGCTATTTCATCAGGTCCAAAAGTGAAGCTAAAGCTGTCTCAGCTTCTCCCCCGAGTCTCTCCCCCATTCATCCTAACCCTGAAGGTCATTCTCCCTCAGCTTAAAAGCAAGAGTAGCTCTTCCCTTACCAAATAAATGGCTCATATTCTTTTATGCTTCCTTTCAGTTAGAGTGAAAATACTGGACGTGATTTCCTTCCCCAGAGGGTGAGAGAAATTGTACCGTTTCCTGTCAAATTTAAACTTACTACCTTTCACCCTGCAAAATGTCCTGAAAATGTTGTCCCGCTTCATTGTAGCAAACTTATCTTTTACATCTGTTCAGGGATATCTTTCCTTCCCCTCTGTCCCATCCCAAAATGTAAGGAAAGGATCCTGCACCCTGAGATCTTGAATTTTTACCTGGGAAGGACAAAAACTTTGAGTTAACTGCCTCTTTTTGAGAGTTGGGTCAGCACAAAAAGGCAAAGTAGTTTGACAACTTTCACTTTTTTCCATAGATTTGTTCAGCTATCTAATGGAGGCAGGGGTGTATGGGGAAATCCCTTGATCTGTCACTCTGAAGGTCCCTCAGATCAAGGGTCAGTCTGCCCCCAATATATTTTACTGTTTTTGTAAGTGACGTGCAAAATGGAAGTTCATCCACTTTGTTTCCATTGGTATGCTAGATCCTAATGTCTTGGTGGTTGCAGCTTTTTTTATTATTTTATTTATTTATTTTAGCTATTTCTTTCTTTAAGAAGTTCTAACAGCTTTACAGGTCCTAGCCATGTAATATCAGAGACAATACAATAAGCATTACAACAGTTATGCATTTGTTTAGAGAAACATGCAGTAATATAATCATTGGATCTCTCTATTTAACAGGGTGTTGCCATATTAGAGTGAACATCTTTACACTACCCATACTATGTCATTTCTAGTGATTTTATTAAGTTGAGTGAAATCTCTGATTACCCATGTAACTCACAAGCTGTGTCGATCTCGTATATTAATATTAAAGAAAAGGTGGGCTGTTTTTGCAGATTAATGTACTTTGAATATTGAATAAGATCATGTCTACACTACAAACTTTGGTTAATGTAAGTTAGATGGACATAAAGTGCCGCAGTTAGTATATCGCTTGTGCATACTTGGCTTCTTGCATTGGTGCTGTGCGTACTCACAAGGAGTGCTGTGTCGCAAGGTGTGGTACACTGTGGGGAGGTATTGCGTTGTGCAACCTGCTATCATCCAGCACACCCTGTCTTGTGGGAAGTTTTGGCAATACATGTACTGGGGGCAGAAATGAGTCATGCAGGGATGACTGAGAGCAAGGGTTCATTTTCCCAATGTGCAACTGTCTCCATCCCATAATGTCATCTATATCCTCTGACTTGTGCTCCTTGTTTAAAAATCCCATGAACCCGTGCAGCCCTCCTCACTATCTTGTCATCTCTAGCAGACGCATGGAGTCTGCACAGCTCTGCCCTCTCGTCATAAGTGTTGCAAACACAGGACACGCTATCTTCTGGCATTGGCAGAACCATAAGAAGAACTGAATCAGTGGGGAATATGATGGTTTCTGGGAGGACAGAGTGCTGTGGGACATAGTGAGAACCAATTCAGTGTTGGTGGTGGTGTTCACTTAGCAGCTGCACGTAGTGCACTGCCATTTCTGGGGTCAAGAAATGAGTACTAACTGTTGGGATCGCATCACAATGCAGGTGTGGGATCATGAGCAGTGGCTGCAGAACTTTCAGAAATGCAAAGTCACATTCCTGGATCTTTGTACTGAGCTTGACTTCAGCACATTGACAGTGAGACGTGAGTGGCAATCGTACTGTTGAAATGTGCAATGCTAGATTGCTACTGGACAGTGGGAAATCATTGTCAAGTTTGAAAATCCACTGTGGAGGCCGTTGTCATGCAAGTGTGCAGGGCCATTAATCATCTCCTGCTATGCTGGACTGTGACTCTTGACAATGTGCAGGACATAGTGAATGGATTTGCAGCAAGGAGGTTCCCGAACTGCGCTGGAGCAATAGACAGCTAGCACATCCCTATTTTGGCAAGAGTATGTCAACAGAAAGGGCTACTTTTCTATAGTTATGCAAGCATTAGTGGATCACCAAGGATGCATCACCAACATCAGAGTTTACTGGTCAGGGAAGGAACATGACATTTGCATCTTTAATTACACAGGACTGTTGAGAAAACTACAAGCAGAGATTTATTTTCTTGAGCAGCAGATTACCACTGGCAAAGTTCATTCCCTTGCATTGGCCTCACCCATGCTTGACTGCTGGGACTGACTGGACAGCAGTGGAGTCTCAAACAGATCCTGTCTTATGGCATAGATGGATCTCCTCTGCCCCTGGTCGCATGTCCTCAATCCTCATCCTCCTCATCTTCCTCGCTGTTCACTCCTGGAGTCTGTGACTCAGGCTCCTCAGAGGTATCCACGGTGATCTGATCTGTGGGTTGCTGATGGGGTCTCTGCCGTTATGGCATGCAGCTCTTTGTAAAAGTGGTAGGTCTGTGGCTGGCACCAGATTGAATGCCGGCCTTGTGATATGCCTGATGCAGTTCCTTTGTTTTTATGTCACCGCTGCAGTTTTACCCCTTCTCCTGGGGTACAACCTGCTTGTAGGTGCCCACATTTATACAGCTGGTCCATAGTTGTGCTTGCACAGCCTCTTCTCCCAAAAGACCCCTGAGATCCAATATCTCCTTTGTACTCAAGCTGGAGCATGTTTGGAGCCTATAGCTGGCATGGTTAGGTAGGCACTTGCATGCAACAATGGAGAGCTGCTAGATGTGCTCGCCAAGTTGGACAATCAGCATAAAGCATTTCAAAAATTTGCAGGGGTTTAAAGGGGAGGAGGTTCTTCCCGTGTCTGTGACCTGTTGGCAGTGGCATTCACTGACCAGAGGGATCAGCATAGAGCCTTATGGGACAGCTGCTTTCGGATCGTTAGGGTCGACTTAAGTAACAGTGTCTACACTGGTTCTGCATCAACCTCAGTACATTGACCATGTCTCAACACTGCTTATGGGGAGGTGTTACTGCGTTTCTGTAATGGTGAGAGAGAGATTTAAATGTAGACACAACACAACTAGGTTGAAGGGTAACGTAAACAATTTTGCTAACTTTGTGGTGTAGACCAGTCCTAAATGGTGTAACCAAACATCTAAGTATCTTTGTCCTCTTTCCAGTTTTCTCGGGGTATAATTGGTGCATTATCTTTTTGATAAGAACCACCTGCCATATTTTTTTGTTTTGAGCCATTGCTCTAGAGTTGGACTATTTTTCTTTTTCTAGCGGCAGGTTAACAGCAGCATAGGAGCTACTAGCAGATGAGAAATTATTTCATGGTTTGCTTTTGTGTGACCATTTTTGCTACAAAGCCCAGAAGGATTATCAAAGGATCATTTAGTAATAAATACCCATTAATTTGTGATATTTAGTTGCAAAGTTCATTCCAGTACTCTCAAATGACTGGATATAACTGGTGTGAGGTATGTTGTGACAGTTGGGCCTATAAAATTACCTAAATTGTGAGCTCAACTGTAAAATTAAGTAAAAATTCATAAGATGTTACAATAACCTATAACAAAAAGGTATGAAAGGGAGACAGAACTAAATTAGTTTAAACAAAAAAGACTAAATTTGTATGAATAAGGACTGTGTGGGAATTATGCTTGTTAAAACAGGAGATGTAGACCCATAAGTTAATGAGCCCAAATTGGTATATCAGGTGTTAGGCTTAATTGGTGGAGGAAATAATGAGAGGATGGGCTGTTGCACCCATCACTCCCTTTTGGGGGGAAAATACAAAAGCACAATTTTTTTTTTTGAAAGAACAGACAGAGACTCCTGAAGCAAGCTTCATATCATAGCTGCCACCCCACCTCTTTCCGGGTCTCCAGGCCTTCATCATCCTGATCTGAAGAAATGTCCTGACCGGACCAGGCCTGAGAGAGAGGGAGCCAGATAACATCACCACCCTATCATCTCCAGCTGAATCCCAAATGCTGCTTGGAATGAAAGGACTCTAACAGCAACAGGAGCTTCGGCTCATCTCGCCTAATCTTCTCTTTTTTTTCCCCTAAAAAGGACAGTTTTACTGTCTTTGTTCGACTGTCCCTTAGATAGTATCAAAAGGTTTTTTCCTTTTAAAATTATCTCCATCTAAAGGAAAAAGTAACGAGAAATGTTAAAATGAACACCTTATTTAATACTTTGCATTTCAAATGCGTCAACTGTTTTTCCTTCTTTTCTGTATCTTTAATAAAAGATTAGAAGAATTTTTGAGGGTGTGTTTGCCATAGTACTAAGCAGGCTGAGGTCTCTATATACCAAACTGCAGACTTTGTTAAAACTACTTAATGTTGTGACTGGGTTCTGTTAACACTTTTGGCTCATTTATTCCATCTTATTAATACAACAGGTACCACTGAAACAGAATCTTAGAGACATTTTAATTTGTCATCCACAGGCTGAGGTTGCTGTGCTTTTCTGGATCAAGCCCCCTTCCTCTGGGGTAATTTGTCTACCCAGATCCTTTCCCCAGCATTTCATATAAGGACTTTTTTGTTGTTGTTGTTGTTAGGAAAGTTGTCTGCAAAGATTGATTATAAACTAGTTATTTTTTTAATTGGCCAGACTCTTGCTTCTATTAGAATTAGCCTTCTAGAAAAGCTGTTTCATATAGAAAAGGTGAAAAACAATGCCTTAATTGAAAGTACTTGTACCATGAGAGACAGAGACAGTCAGTTGTGATATCCAAATAAGTTAGAAAAGTTTCTTTGCTGAACAGCTGGGCAACCATTTGGGAGGGCCATGGAAAACAATCTTTAAAGCTCTCTGGTTCGTGGTTTGGGTTAAAATCTGGATTATTTACAATGGGGAAAAGTTCTTATTTTATCTGTAATTCTATCTAAAGCCCGTAGAATGGCCGCCTTGGCTGTTTAAGATTTGAATTCCCAATTATCGTATAGAATTTGTTGCCCTTCTGTACCCAAATATTTTCTGGAGGAGTGATGTCTCAGAATCTGGAAAATTTATAGCTAACTTTTCACATTTGGCATAATTTACTTTAAATCCAGATGTTTTTCCAAAGTCATGGATTTCTTTAGATACTAATATTAGGGGAATAATTAGTACAGATTTTAAAAAGTATTACATCATCTACCTACAAAGCTTTTCTGATGTGTTCCTGGAAGTTTTATTTCTGTGAAAGAAGCATTCTCTGTTCTGTATCCTCTGTGCAAATGGCTCCATGGCCAGTGTAAAAAGTAAAGGAGATGATGGACATCCCTGCCTAGTCCCTCTGTGTACTTCAAACAGGGAAGATATAATCCCATTAATTTGCACAGCTGCTTTGGGGTTGGTGCAAAGAGCAGTTATCCATTTCAGAAACTTGGGGGTCAATGTCCATATGAGACTAAACTTAAAACACTCCATTCTATTCGATGAAAAAAGTTTTCTCTGTGTCAAGTGATAATAGAAGAAACGGATTTTTTTTTTGATCTGGCATTGTGAATGATTCCAAATTCTTATCATGCATTGCCTGACATTTGGCTGTCCTTAGTGAGCTGATGCAGCTTTTGGCTGGTGTGTTGTAAGGACAGTAATGATCATCCCACATATTAAATACTTTCAAGGGGTATTTCTTTTCCCTCCATTTTCACTTCAGTGGTACTGCTATTTAGGTTCCAGCAGTATACAATACTGGAGTTAACTACAGGAGAACCTCTGAGTTCTGAACTCCAGAGTTATGAACTGACCAGTCAACCGCACACCTCAAGGAACCAGAAGTACGCAATCCGGCAACAGAGACAGGAAAAAGAAAGAAACACAGTACAATACTGCGTAAAACATAAACTACTAATAAAATAAAGGGAAAGCAGCATTTTTCTTCTGCATAGTAAAGTTTAAAAGCCATATTAAGTCAATGTTCAGCAGTTAACTCTTGAAAGAACCACCAAAAAGTTTTGTTCGGAGTTACAAACAACCTCCATTCATGAGGTGTTTGTACTGTGAGGTTCTACTGTACTGTTGCAGAAAAGATAATGTTTTCCTTACCTTCAAAGTAGTGTGACAAAGTTCCTCTTCTACCTTGGTGGGTCCTGCGCTTATTGGCGGATTTACTCACCTCAGTGATCTTCCCCTCTGGTGGAACCCACAGTCTGGGTCAACTCCTCCTGTGTTTGATCAGGAGTTGGGAGGTTTGGGGGGAACCTGGGCCCGCCCTCTACTCCGGGTTCCAGCCCAGGGCCCTGTGGATTGCAGCTGTCTATAGTACCTCCTGTAACAGCTGCATGACAGCTACAACTCCCTGGGCTACTTCTCCATGGCCTCCTCCAAACACCTTCTTTATCCTCACCACAGGACCTTCCTCCTGGGTCTGATAATGCTTGTACTCCTCAATCCTCCAGCAGCACACCCTCTCCCTCTCAGCTCCTTGCGCCTCTTGCTCCCAGCTCCTCACACCCAAATCTCACTGACTAACTGGGAGGCTTTTAACTAGTTCCAGCCAGCCCTTGATTAGCTTCAGGTGTCCCAATCAATGTAGCTATTTCCACTGCCTTCTAGAAAGATCTTAATTGGCCCCAGGTGTCTTGATTAACCTGGAGCAACTGCCATTTGGTTACCATGGTACAAGGGATTTCTTTAGCCTGGGGCTAACATACCTGTTCCTCACCACTTTACTGTAGCCATCTGGCCTTGCCCCATCACAGCAGATTTCTGTTTGTCATTTCAGGGTGGGCTTGTGGATCATTGTTTCATATAATTGATTATCACTAGAACTGTTGGCATGTTAAATTCTAGGGAAGTAGCTCCCCTGGTTCTTGCGTGGATTAGTAAGTGGACCAGGATTCTGGGAGACTATTCTTCCACTTTGTCTGTCTGCCTCTAAATTAGAGAGGAACCTGTTAGTAAGGATTACTGAAGCTGTTATCAGAACTAATTTTACTACTGGCAAAACAAACAAGGTGGACAAGCTCTGATACACACTAGATATCTGCAGGACAACCTAGTTCTTGTAGGCTTCACTGTCTATTCCTCCAAGTCTGTAGTCCTGATATAGGCAGAGAGAATCTTGGTATCTTCAGGTTAGCATTTTGGTCCTCACCTTCAACCGCTATAGGATCAAACTTAAAGGATTTTAAACTGATTTCTTCTCAGATGCATCCTGTAGTGGGAGCATTATGATCCTTAAAGAAACTTTTTCACTATTATAATACTAGAAGTGATGGAAGAGGTAAAACTATTCTTTGTACATTTTGCTTTTACATCCTTTCCTCTGTAAAGTCACATCACCACTCGTTTCTCTGAGAAATAGAGAGTTATAGAAGAGCCAGAATGGAAAATTTGTTAACTAATTATTTCTCTTCTGTGATTAACAGTCAAGGTCCAAATTTGTTGCTCAAGGTATAGTGAGGTCCAGACCCCAGAAAAAAAGTAGTAGTAATTAATAAGTAAAGAAAAAGATTTTGGCGTCTCTTTAAAATCGCCTGGTAGTCCGGATTTGGCTGGCAATCAGACTAGTACAGGGTTAGTCAATAGGCAATCCCACCCATAAAATGTAAATATTGAAGGGGTCAACAGAGAATATGCATATTCTAAGTACATGCTGTGAGGTTTAGTTTACAAGTAAAGGAGAAGTTAAGTTTAAGTAGAAGTTCAGATATTCACTGTATAGAAGTAGTTCATGAGCAGAGATCCTAGAAATCCGTTTGCCATGGAAAAATGCAGAATTTGCAGTTTTACAGAGAATCTTTCATTTTTACATTTTGTGAAAAAATTAAAATAATATATTAACTGCATTTTACTGAAAGTTAGGGTAACCATATTTCCCAGAGTGAAAATGGGATACCACCTGGGGCTGACAGCCTGAGACGAGCTGCCCAGGGCCTGGCGTTGTCTCTGTCTCCTCGCAAAGATTCTTCTGCACCCACCCCCCAAATAGGGTGCACCCCACTTTTTTGGCAAAACTGGGCATTTGATGATCAGTTGGCAAAAGCAAATGGGACAAATGCCCAGTTTTGCCCCCAAAAAAGTCAGGACATTCAGGACAGGGCTTTAAAAGGGGACTGTCCTGGCCGAAACAGGACATACGGTCACCCTTGTTCAACTGATACTTCTATATAATGTGAATAGGGAAACTAAAGTTCAGCATTTCATTTTAATTGTGGAAAAACTGATTATTTTTTTTATCAGAGAATTTTATTTTATTTTTTCTCACAGAAAATTAGGATCCCCGTTCATGAGCAGGAAAAGAAAAGGGCATGGCTGAGCAGATGGGTTGTGAGGCAATGTGTTCTGCTCTGGATCCACTGAAATAGGGGTCAATCCAGTTGCCATGAGTAGTGTAATATTAATCACAGAAAGGAAACTAACCAGTAATACATTTTCTATTCTATCCCTTCTCTTTTCTCCATCTTCCCAACCTCACTACACCCCTCCCTCTCTTCAGTATGCAGTTTTGAAAAACTCTTAATGATTGATATGATAGCAGTGCTGTCATTCTTTTTAACAAAAGTCATTTTTGTTCTAGGTATTTTAATAGAGTCCCATTAAAGATGTATTGCTGACTGAAATATTGGTATGAAGGGCTCTCACTGAGCAGAGCCCAGGAATTAAGAAGTCAAGAAATCGGCTGCTGCATTGCAAAAGAGCCTTGTGTGACACAGAATCTCCTGATTGGGGGGATCATTACTGCTATTATGACTCGACTTGCGTAGGAATTTTAAATTTCATCTGAATGTCAGTAATAACCCTCTTAGCAAATTATCCTGAATAAAATCACGAAGGCATTTTCTATAATAGGTGTTGAATTACTGGATAGATTTGCTAATTAAATACTCTTTTTGTTCTGCTGCAGTTGACATTACAGGGTACGATCTTGAACAATTATTCTCAACAGCTGTACTTTGTTAAGGGAAAAATTAACCATAAAGTTTATTTTTTTTTTTACACTTGAAGTTGGCAGATTTTTTTGAAATGTGCTTGAAAAAAATTCCATCATCCAATTGGTAATGAGAAGATAAATATGCAGGTGTTGCTGTGAAATCAGATAACTGCAGACTGCCTTATTAATGAATTTAGTAAGCCTTTATAGCCTTCTGTTTTCTAGCTGTTGGCACTTGTAAGTGATCCTCTGTCATAATGAGTAATATTAACATATACGCCTGTCACCTGATGAACCTAACTTGTCTGTGACCCTCTTGTAATTACCTATATCAACTACGGTCCTCAGGGACAACTGAGAAATGTTCTTTGCATGGTCAAGTTCTTTTATTTAATGGGGGATCATCCTATCAGAACGTATGCTATTTTTCTAATATTATTGGGTTACATTATACCAGGGAATAGAAATCTACCTAGACTTAAGATCTCATTTTTGTGTATGTGTGTTTATACAAGGATGTCTATTTATTCTTTAGATCATATTAATATTAGCTCTTCTGTGTAGGAATTGGCTTACTTTGGATATCTGTATCAAGTTGCTTTTTATTCAAGAAAGAATGAAATGGGAAAATTAGAATAGTGGTGTTTGTATGTGAAAGAAGTCTTAGCCCTTATGTGGCAATACGTTACAAACTTAACTTAAACCAGTGTGAGGTGACTAGGTAGATAAGTTGTGATGCAGTATGATCTGAGTCACATGGAAGTGGATAAGGGAAGTATTTGAGGATAATATACACATGGTATGTTTTGGACCTGACTGTATTTGACTGATGTATCTGACGGTTTTGTTTCTAGAATACTTGCAGTGTATAATGTTGCGTTTACACTAGATATTTTATTATGTTGAATTTTTTACCACTATTGCAACGCCACTTGAGGTAACAAAGATCAGAACTGTACTGTACTTTGTACAAGGACAGATAGTCTTGTGCTAAGGTGCGCTAAGTGGGATTTAGGAAATTTGGGTTCAATTTCCAGCTGCGCCACAGACTTCCTGTGTGATTTTTGGGCCAGTCCTTGTCTCTCTGTGCCGTAGTTCCCCATCTGTTGTAGGAGGGGAGGCGGGGAGAAGGAGAGAAGGAATAATAATACTTGCATTGTGTGTCGGTCTTGTCTATTTAGAGAATCAGAAGCTAGTATTGCAGTGCTACAGGTGTGAACCCTGCTGGTGATGCATTGGGGAAATAGCGTGAATGGCATTATACTTACATATAATAGAATTTGTATTTACTCCCCCTCTCCTTTTTAAAGTATATTTCTTAAGTATATTAGGAACAAAGGGAATCCTAACAATGGCATTGGTACATGGTAACTGGAAATGATAGAAATGTCCATAATGCAGAAAAGGCAGAAGTGTTCAATAAATATTTCTGTTCTTTATTTAGAGGGGGAAAAGCCAGATGATGTATTTGTATCATATGATGATGACGCAATACTTTCCATTCCAACAGTAACTCAGGAGGCTGTTAAACAGCAGCTACTACAGTTAGACATTTTTAAATCAGCAGATCTGGATAATTTGCATCCAAGCATTTTTTCTAAAAGGCTGGATCAGAAGCTTTCTGGACATTTACTGATTTTTCAATAAGTCTTGGAACACTAGTGAAGTTCCAGAGGACTGGAAGACAGCTAATGTTGTGCTAATATTTTTAAAAAAGTAAACTAGATAATACAGGTAATTACAGGCCTGTCTGACTAACTTTTGATCCCAGGCAAAACAATGGATGGGCTAATTTGGCAATCCTTCAATAGAGAATTAAAGGGGGGTAAAATAATTAATGCCAATCAACATGGGATTATGATGAATTAAGTTTAACTTTTTTTTAATTACAAGTTTAGTTGATACATATAATGGTGTTGATGTGTGTACCTAGACTTCTGTAAATCATTTGTCTTGGAATTCCATGACATTTTGATTAAGAAACTAGAATGATACAAAATCAACAGTGGCACATGTTAAATGGAGTAGAACTGGCTAATAGATAGGTCTCAATGTAACCAAATGGGGTTTCATGGAGTGTGGAGGGGTATACTTCTAGTAGGGTCCCACAGGAATAGTTTTTGGCTGTGTGCTATTTAACATTTTTATTTCATAGTGTGGATTAACTATTGGAATAAGTTAGCAAGGGTTAAGGTGCATACTCTATCAATGGAGAATTTTAAATCAAGAACAGATGTTTTTCTAAAAGATATGCTCTAGGGGAAACAAGAATTAATTCATGAAAATCTCATGGCTTGTTATACAGAACATCAGAGTAGTTGATCACAATGGTTTCTTCTGGTCTTTATGGATCTATGAAAACAAAAATTATAGGAAATTTACACATATTGAGAGTGTTATTAAAGTTGGAGAATGAGGCAATCAAAAGATAGGAAATGCCGGAGTTAAAATTGCAGCCAGAATTCTTCTGCCTTATGATCACATGAATTTAATTTCATTACGACATGCTATTTTATTTCCACAGGATCCCTCTCTGTCGAGCACTGTTTATTCCGTGCACTGTTGACTATATCAGGATAGTGTAGTGAAAGTTGCCTGTAGAACACATGCCATCTTCGATGTAGAATTGGCCAAGTGTATAGAGATTGAGGCTGGGGACTGAAGGAAGAAAAAGGATAGTCTCTTGTGTTTAATGCTCTGCCCCAGACTTCTAGTGTGTTGCTGGGCAAATCACTTAAACTGAAATTTTCAAAAAATGCCACTGATTGTGTGCTCCTCTTTTTCAGAGTACCCAACTTGAGAAAATGGAGGCCTATGTTTCAGAAATAGCGCTGTGCACTCACAGGTGTTGCTATAATCAATCTGAGTTGTGAATGCTCAGCATGTCTGGTAGTAAGGCAGTGTGGAATTCTCCCAGTGCAGAAACTGAGGCAGGGCATGTTTATGCTTATGCTACAGTGGCACAGCTGCGCCACTACAGCCCTACGCCAACGGGAGGGATTCACCTGGCAGTGTAGGTAATCTACCTCCTCAAGAGGCGGTAGCTAGGTTGACGGAATAATTTTTCCATCAATCTAGCGCTGTCTACACTGGGGATTAGGTCGGTTTAACTACTCTGCTCAGGGGTGTGGATTTTTCACACGTAGTTAAACTGACTTGATTTTCTACTGTAGACCAGGTGGAAGACAGCCATAGGGCTACCTTCTGAAGCTCTTCTTGCAAACTCTGTCATAGGGAGCATCTCGGGGGCGGGGACTTTGAGAGCAGGGCAGCAGCAGACAGCAGTGTGGAAATTCTGGGCAGCACTGCCACCTATAGGTAAGCCTGGGAACACCGTTCTATCTTCAGCCCTCAGAATTGTCCAAATTGTGCTGGGGGCTGCTCTGGGTTTTAGAGCAGCCCAGGATTGCAAGGGCTTTTAAAGGTACTTGAGCCTCTATCCCTCCTTGCTGTGAGATCTGTGGGGTGCCTCCTGTCTAACCTTTCTCTTAAGAAGGTCTGGCTGATGCAGTTACATTTCTGGTGGCCAGTGATTGTGTTTCTGTGCTAGAGTTCTCACTGTTCCCACCCCTGTGGTGAAAATTGTATGATGAAAAAATCTGTTCTAGATAAATCCAAAGAGAGATTGTCGGTGATTTTAATCAACATGTTCGAATGTGAAGTGGAGATGGACTTGTGTTCAGGTTGGTTATGCAAATGTATTAGCTGGGAAGAGGTTTGTTGCTTTTTATTGTTAAAGTATTTGAAGGCTTGTGGTCATTAGAAATGTAGAAACAGTGTTAGCTGAAAAGTGGTGGTTGTTAGATAAAGACTGGGTGCTGATATAGGGTCAGAGCTAAGATTGCATGTGGAACCTTAATTATATATTTTCAAACTTGCAAAAAATATTTTGCTACTTTAACTTTGCTGTAGAATTTCATGTCTATCAAATGTCTTCTCTTATCTGACTTTGACTTTTTAGTATCACTTTTTTTTTCTTTTATTGGTACCCTGAGCACTTCCGTTTAAGGTGTGTGTGTGTGTGTGTGTGTGTGTGTGTGTGTGTATGCATTTATTTTTCCCTGTGTTAACTTTCATGTGTTTCTCTCAAGAAAATTAGGTGGTACTTCTACGTAAGATTAAAATATAACTGGTACATTTAAAAAAAATCATGCTGAATAATCCTAGTTCAGTTGCTGCCCAGTTGGTAGAAAGCATCAATGGCATACCACACAAGTCCTTTCTGAGTCCCATGCTTCAGAAAATTTTCATTAATAACTTGGAGGCTAGAGTGGAGACTGTGGCAATCAACTCTTTCGATGTTACAAGACTGAGAGAAATTGCAAATACTTGGGGAGAACTAAAATATAGCTTTCTTGATAAATTGGAGAAATAATTTAAAATCAGTTTAGTTTCAGAAAAGACACTTGTTAAATAGTTCATGAAAGAATGATAAAATACACAAATATGAAATAAGGGAGACTTGTATGGGCAGAAGTTCCTCAGATTTCAGAGCTTAATAGGAAATTTTTAGTGAGTCAGTTTTACAACAGTCAATCTGCTGCCTTTCACCTTATCTCCCTCCAAAAATTGCAAATGTTATATTCAGATTATATTAAAATAAGCACCGAAATTATTTTGCCCCACTCCACAGTAGTTGGGTCATAATTTGGATACAACATATTTTTGAGAGTGTTAAACTGTAAAAAGAGAGTTTGGAGTGTTGAGAGGAAGACATTTTTTAAAATGTGATAAAAGGTTTGCAATGTAAGACCAAAAGTAATCAAGCACTCATATTGTCTGAAGAAAAGTCTGAAAGACATAACTTGTATCTAAACTATGTTAAGAAAACATTGTTTGCAAAGCTTAAATGCTTAAAAGTTAGGAAAACTTCAGAATTAAGGTTGTTCTTGTGTGTGGTGTAATATCTTAGGTTTTTTGTTTTTTTTTTAAACACACTGGAAGAAAAAGTGCCACATGATGGAATTTCTTTTTTATCTCCTCTGCATTTGGTTCAGGCGGCTTTCTTATCCAGGGTTCCTGAGCCCAGTGGAGGGTGGGGGTGGTCATGGGATATGTCTACACAGGCTTCAGAGCCTGAGCCTGAACGTCTACATAGGTATTTTTACTACCATAGCCCAAGCCCTAGTCTGTTGACTCAGATTCGCTGTTGCAGGCTGTGTAGACGTACCCAGAAAGCACAAGAGAGAGACAGTCTCCCTGCTCACAGTTTAGGTGCCAGGACCTGGGGTAGACCTCAGCAGCTCAATGCTGCAATTGGAGAAGAAGCAGGACTTTCCCTACAAGTAATGTTCATATGGGTGCTCCCCTTCAGGGGTGCATGAACCCCTCAGGTACCTCTGAAGTGGAGCACTCATAGGAGGACACATCTGGAAGAACTTCAGTTACTGCACACAATGAGTAACCTCTCCTTAGCCTTAGGTTGGAGCATACGTACTGTAGAATCTTTGAAGAATTTAGCTGCTTAAAATCTAAGTCTGTTCAGAGCATGTGTGAACTGTGATTCCCACCCCCCCCCCAAACTTGGATAGATTTTCATGGAAACTGCAAAAGAAACATCCCTGACAAAAGGCCACCCCACTACCAAATTTCAAGTCCCTGCTGCAAAGCCTTTATAATAATGATGTTGGTATATTTATACAGAGGGATTAGTTATCACTAGCCAATGGGGACAAAGTCGCTGCAATGGTCTTTAGTCGCTGCAAGGAAAATGTATGTTAAACATTAGAAAAATATTTTTCTAAGTTATACATCAGAATAGTCCAGTTAGGGGCCATCTTTGACAATATTCATAGCTAGACTAAACAATCTTACCAATGGCTAAGGTATAACAAAATAGTTCCTAGCTTGAGGCATTATTAATGGACTAGAATGAGCTACTATAGATTCCTTCTGACTCGAACCATTCTGTAAGCATTATTTAGAAATGAGAATATCTTTAACTCCAGTTATTATTTTTAAGACTATATTAATGTTGTTTAGGTGGGCTAATATAAAGAGAGATTCTGCTGCCAGTGCTGGTATTCCACACACGGGTATGCATGTTGCTCCATGTGCCTGAGATCGGAGATGTGTAGCAAATAATGTCCATTGGTTTGACTTGTGCCTGTGCAATTGCTCTCTTTGTGCTCTAAACTGAGGTCATGGGCCAACATTTCTCTAGTTCCTTCTTACTGCCACATGGCCTGAGTTGAAATCTTCTGTGTCCGAAATGATCTTCCTATACTTTCAAAATCTGTAAATATATATTGTGAGTATTTTTAGTAACCTGATCCTTAGCTTTTTTTTTTTTTTTTTTTTTTTTTTTTAGTATTTTTATAGCATCTCTCGCTTCTCCCTGTTTTGGGGAGCCTCTTCCCATGGAGAAGATATGCCCAGATTCCTGGGGTTTAAGGACTGTGTCTCCTTCCCACATTCCTTCTCCATCAGCGATAAACACAAGTGCTGCCTTTACTTCCTCTGAGAGGCTCATATCACTGCAGCATTTGTTCCTCCTTTTCTCCCTGAGCCCACTAGAGAAGAGATCCCCATCTGCAGAAACATCTCCTGGAGAATGCCACGAGAACCCAATTGGATCCAGGCCAGGGAGAACCACCAGGACAATGACTTCAGACTGAACAGCACCTCTCTGAGCATGAGCGTCAGAACAGAGATCAAAAACGTTAAGCCAAAGAAACTTTCTCACAAGAGTAGAGGACATGGTCATAAGCATAAGGACAGATTCTCATCTAGGTCTGCCTCCAAGGAAAAGGATCCCTCCCCATCTTGGTCCAAGTTGGATGAGTCCTCATTCATGAGTCCTAAAGAATTAGGTCTACATAAATCTTCCAACCAAGAAGGGAAGGCACGAAGGAAGAAGGATTCAACTGTACCAGCTCTGATTCCATCTCAGAGACCAGAAGATTGGCACCACTGGCTCCAACTGGGAGTTCCATATCTCACCCAGTTGGCCCAGACAGTTTTGTTTTCCTGACCTTCTACAAATGTCAACCTGTCCTCCCATCTGTATCCAACCCTTTCTGTATTTAACTCATGAGAATGCTGAAATCAGGCATACCAACCCTACCCTCTTCACCTCACAGCCTGGAATTTGGATGGGTGTCAGGCATAGAAATTGCATGCTCAGAGAGGCTGTCCTAAGTGGCAGCAGGAAAGCTCTTCCACAAGAAAATCTTTTCTAGCTGATTGGAGGAGTTTCTCTGCTTGGAACTGTCAGCAGGAACAGTTATCTCCAGAATCAGCAGGCATTCCTGTTGTTTTAGGCTTTCTCCTGTTCCACAAGACATCAGGACTTTTAGCTTGCTGTGGATCCATCTGTCAGTAGTCAGTGCCTTCCATCCTCTCACAGAAGGCGACTCTATCTTTATTCACGCAACAACAATTAAATTGCTGAAGTAGTTACACTGGACATTTGTGAGGCAACTACCTCGAGCTCTATCCTTACCTTTAAGAAGCATTACATCTTACTCCAGGCCTCTTCTGCAGTTGCAGCTGTGGGGACAGCAGTATTACAGACGTTCATACCAACTGCATCCTTGCACCCATCCTCCTGTTCAAATACTTCTTACCAGTCACCCACATGTGGAATCCACATAGTGATCAAACTCAAAGAAGAAAGGCAGATTACTTACCTGTAATTTGGAGGTTCTTTGATATGTGTGGTCCCTATCTGTATTCCACTACCCACCTCCTTCCCCTCTGCTTTAGATCTTGTCTGATTTGTGAGAATAGGAGGAGCTTGAGAAGCATTGGCCGATGCCCTCAGTTCAGAGCATTAGGGGAGCCAACTGCGCAGGTGAGGACCAACAGACACTGTTTGCTACAAATCTCTGGACTCAGATGTGTGGCACGCATGGGCATCCATGTATGAAATATATATAGGGACCTTGAAGAACCTCCAGTTACATATAAGTAAGCTCCATTTAATGGTAGGTGAGCCAAGGATTTGTGTTCTTACTATGAGTATTAGGGTGGCTATATTTATTACCAGAAGAGACAAATAGTTTGCTTCAGGTGCTAAAGGAGCACTCAAGGACGATAAGGCCATTGTGGAGAAACTAAATGAATTCTTTGCATCGGTCTTCATGGCTGAGGCATGAGGATGTGAGGGAGATTCCCAAACCTGAGCCATTCTTTTTAGGTGACAGATCTGAGGAATTGTCCCAGATTGAGTTATCATTAGAGGAGGTGTTGGAACAAATTGATAAATTAAACATCAGTAAGTCACCAGGACCAGATGGTATTCACCCAAGAGTTCTGAAGGAACTCAAATGTGAAATTGCAGAACTACTAACTGTAGTCTGTAACCTATCATTTAAATCAGCTTCTGTACCAAATGACTGGAGGATAGCTAAAGTGATGCCAATTTTTAAAAAGGGCTCCAGGGATGATCCCGGCAATTACAGGCCTGTAAGCCTGACTTCAGTACTGGGCAAACTGGTTGAAACTATAATAAAGAACAATATTGTCAAACATATAGACAAACATAATTTGTTGAGGAAGAGTCAACATGGTTTTAGTAAAGGGGAATCATGCCTCGCCAATCTACTAGAATTGTTTGACAGGGTCAACAAGCATGTGGACTAAGGGATTCCAGTGGATATAGTGTATTTAGATTTTCAGAAAGCTTTTGACAAGGTCTCTCACCAAAGGCTCTTACTCAAAGTAAGCTGCCATGGGATCAGAGGAAAGGTGCTCTCATGAATTGGTAACTGGTTAAAAGATAGGAAAAAAAGGATAGGTATAAATGGTCAGTTTTCAGAATGGAGAGAGATAAATAGTGGTGTCCCGCAGGGGTCTGTACTGGGACCAGTCCTATTCAACATAGTCATAAATGATCTGGCAAAAGGGGTAAACAGTGAGGTGGCAAAATTTACAGATGATACAAAATTACTAAAGATAGTTAAGACCCAGGCAGACTGCGAAGAGCTACAAGAGGATCTCTCAAAACTGGGTGACTGGGAAACCAAATGGCAGATGAAATTTCATGTTGATAAATGCAAAGTAATGCACATTGGAAAGCATAATCCCAACTATAAATATAAAACCATGGGGTCTAATTTAGCTGTAACCACTCAAAAAAAAGATCTTGGAGTCATTGTGGATAGTTCTCTGAAAACATTCACTCAATGTGCAGCGGCAGTCAAAAAAGTGAACAGAATGCTGGGAATCATTAAGAAAGGGATAGATAATAAGACAGAAAATATCATGTTGCCTCTCTATAAATCCATGGTATGCCCACATCTTGAATACTGCATACAGATGATGTTGCCCCATCTCAAAAAAGATGTATTGGAATTGGAAAAGGTTCAGAAAAGGGCAACAAACATGATTAGGGATATAGAATGGCTTCTGTATGAGGAGAGATTAATAAGAATGGGACTTTTCACCTTGGAAAAGAGATGGCTAAGGGGAGATATGATTGAAGTCTATAAAATCATGACTGGTGTAGAGAAAGTAGATAAGGAAGTGTTGTTTACTAGTCTCATAACACAAGAACTAGGGGTCACCAAATGAAATTAATAGGCAGCAGGTTTAAAACCAAATAAAAGGAAGTATTTCTTCACACAATGTGCAGTCAGCCTGTGGAACTCTTTGCCACAGGATGCTGTGAAAGCCAAGACCATAACAGGGTTCAAAAAAGAACTAGATAAATTCATGGAGGATAGGTCCATCAATGGCTATTAGCCAGGATGGGCAGGGATGGTGTCCCTAGCCTCTGTTTGGGAATGAGCGACAGGGGATGAAGCTGGGAATGAGCAACAGAGGATGGATCACTTGATGATTACCTGTTCTGTTCATTCCCTCTGGGGCACCTGGCACTGGCCGCTGTCGGAAGAAAAGATACTGAGCTAGATGGACCTTTGGTCTGACCCAGTAGGGCCGTTCATATATTTATGTTTTGAAAGCCAGAAACATTTGGAATTAACTATGTGATGGATATTTTCATATGTTAACTTGTAATTATATCATACATTAATCTTCGATAATTTTTTTCATTTCAGATTTTGATGCATACTAAGGAGATGGTGCAGAAGGTAATGCTGAACATTTTCATTATTCAACAACCCTTAAATAGCACACCCGGTGAAATTTTTTATTCTAAGAAAATTGTAACCCAAACAAACATGAAATCACTTCTTTGGATGCCTAGTTTACAAATGTAATCTTTCTTAATGGATTATAGCTTTTTTCCTTCTCTTAACACCGATGTGATCTAGCCCCTACTTGAAGCCTGTGTGAGAGTGTTTCAAGCAAATTAGCAACAGTGCTAATTAGAGTTTACTCACAGGTCTGTTACATTCTGCGTTCTAGTGTTTTACTAGGATTTTTTTTTGGCTCCCTTTTTATTGTATTATATGGTGATTATATACTATTTGGAGTTTAATATGGATTTGTTTAACTGCACTGACCTCTCCCACCATTAAAGACATCTGGTCTTCATTTGTCAAGGTGATAAGATCCCACTGGATTTATTGCTAATCCTGAATATCTGGGTAGCAATAATGGTGACAGTTGCCTTCTTTCACCTCTACCTTGCTAGGAAATTATGCCTATCTTCTGTTCTTGTGAGTTTTGACCTGGATATAATTCAATGTGGTGTTATGGTGGCTTTTTTCTGCTAAGGAGGCAGGCTAATCTGCTCTGCACAAGAAGGAGTTTGTTTGTTCATCTCCAGATACAGTAGTTCAGTCTGGAGATGAAAAACACATGGAACACTGTGGTTATTTCTTTATCCAAAAGCAAAAATACATTCTCTTTCAAGGCTTCTGACCAATGTAAGGACTAAACATAAGAGGAAGACTGAGTCAAAGCCTAACTCTTTCAGAACACATTGAAAGAGTTGTTTTTTGGCAAAAGCCGCCTTAAAAAAATACTGAAATGGCGGAGAGAGAAGACTTGTAAGCCAAATGCTGAATCTGGAAGAGGTGAAGAAAGAGCAGAGTCCACAATGAATAACTTCATAATGCTCTTATTTGACTGATAGATACAGTAATTATGACTGTGATGGTTTCCCTTGAAATTTGTCAGACAAGTGATGTTTCTTTTATATGATGTGGGTACTTTGCAGCAGTGTTGTGGTGATCACAAATGGATCTTCAGGCTATCATGTTACTCTTCAAAGATGTTGGCTATAAGGAAACATACCTTGTCTTGAATAGTCTGAATGTATCTGTCAGTCTCATGGTCTTTTCTCTCTCCCCTCTCAGCCAGTTGATAACAATAGGGGTGGAACTCTTAAGATCAGAATTGTTCAATTATTTTCTTCCACTTCTTATTTACAGTATTCTATACCCCATATGGTGTTGAAAAATATGATAACTGGCAAAACGTACAACTGAAAAGTCTGCTTGATTTTTCCTCTTTTAGCATTTACTTAGTTGTCTCATGCTTGATTTTTGCCCCTTGAATACACACACGTATACATGTATATTTACATGTATACATTTTAATGAAACCTAAACTTTTAAATGAAATCTTGCTTTGCATTATTTATATAGTTTATGGTTAAACTAGTAATGCGTTGTGTAAACATTTTGCTCAAATTTTGAAAATGCGACGGAATGCAATATAGAATCATAGAATTGTAGACTGTTCGGGATCTTAAGAGGTCATCTAGTCCATTCCCCTCGCACTCATGGCAGGACTAGTATTATCTAGATCATCCCTGGCAGGTGTTTGTCTAACCTGCTCTTAAAAATCTCCAATGATGTAGCGTTCACAACCTCCCTGGGCTATTTATTCCAGTGCTTAATAGCCCTGACAGGAAGTTTTTCCTAATGTTCATCCTAACCCTCCCTTGCTGTAATTTAAGCCCATTGCTTCTTGTCCTATCCTCAGAGGTTAAAGAGAACAATTTTTCTTTCTCCTCTTTGTGACAACCTTTTATGTACTTGAAAACTTGTCATTTACCCTCTCAGTCTTCTCTTCTCCAGATTAAACAACCCCATTTTTTTCAATCTTCCCCCATAGGTCCTGTTTTCTAGACCTTTAATCATTTGCTCTTCTCTGGACTTTCTCCAATTTCTTCACATCTTTCCTAAAACGTGGCGCCCAGAACTAGACACAATACCCAATTGAGGCCTAATCAGCACAGTGTAGAGTGGAGAATTACTTCTCGTGTCTTCCTTACAACACTCCTGCTAATACATTCCAGAACGATGTTTGCTTTTTTTGCAACAGTATTACACTGTTGGCTCATATTTAGTTCGTGATCCACTATGACCCCCAGATCCCTTTCCGCTGTACTCCTTCCTAGGCAGTCGTTTCCCATTTTGTATGTGTGCAACTGCTTGTTCCTTCCTAAGGGACTTTGCATTTCTCCTTATTGAATTTCATCCTATGTACTTGAGACCATTTCGAATTTTAATCCTATCCTCGAAAGCACTTGGAACCCCTCCCAGCTTGGTATCGTCCGCAAACTTTGTAAGTCTACTCTCTGCCATTATCTAAATCATTGATGAAGATATTGAACAGAACCAGATCGAGAACTGATCCCTGCAGGACCCCATTTGATATGCCATTGCAGCTTGTTTGTGAACCACTGATAACTACTCTCTGAGAACGGTTTTCCAACCAGTTACACACCCACCTTATAGTGCCATCTAGATTGTTTTTAACTAGTTTGTTTATACGAAGATTATATGAGACAGTATCAAAAGCCTTACTAAAGTCGAGATAGACCAGATCTAGTGCTTCCCTCCATCCACAAGGCTTGTTACCCTGTCAAAGAAAGCTATTAGGTTGGTTTGACGTGATTTGTTCTTGACTATCTATGCAGACTGTTAGTTACTGAAGTACTGAAGTTATTGGTCTGTAATTCCCTGGGTTTTCTTTATTTCCCTTTTACTAGGTTGGCACTATATTTGCCCTTTTCCAGTTCTCTAGAATCTCTTCCATCTTCTATGACTTTTTGAAGATAATTGCTAATGGCTCAGATATGTCTTCAGTCACCTAGTATTCTAAGATGTATTTCATCAGGCCCTATTGTCTTGAAGACGGGAGTAATGGGCCTACTCTGTCCTTGGTCTTCCTCTTGCTTCTAATGTATTTGTAGAATGTTTTCTTGTTGCCCTTTGTCTCTAGCTAGTTTAATCTCATTTTGTGCCTTGGCCTTTCTAATTTTGTCCCTACATACTTGTATTATTTGTTTATATTCATCCTTTGTAATTTCACCTAGTTTCCACTTTTGGTAGCAGCTTTTTTGAGTTTGATATCACTGACGATATCCTGAATAAGCCAGCATGGCATTTTGTCTTACTTCCTATATTTTCTATGCAGTGGGATAGCTTGCCCTTGTGCCCTTAATAATGTGTTTTTGAAAAACTGCAAACTCTCTTAAGCTGTTTTTTCCCTTTGACTTGCTTCCCGTAGGATCTTATCTACTAAACCCCTGAGTTTGTGAAAGTCTTCCTTCTTGAAATCCATTATCTTTATTGTGCTGTTTTCCCTCCAACCATCTCTAAGAATAATGAACTTTGCCATTTCATGATCACTTTTACCTAAGCTGCCTTCCACTTTCAAATTCTGAATCAGTTCCTTCCTATTTGTCAAAATCAAATCTAGAACAGCCTCTCCCTTAGTAGCCTTCTCCAACTTCTGAAATAAAAAGTTGTCTCCAATACATTCCAAGAACTTGTTGGATAATCTGTGCCCTGCTGTGTTATTTTCCCAACAGATATCTGGGTAGTTGAAGTCCCCCATCACCACCAAGTCCTGTGCTTTGGATGATTTTGTTAGTTGTTTATAAAAAGACTCACCCGCCTTTTTTTCCTGGTTAGGTGGTCTGTAGTAGACCCCTACCACTATCCTTGTTTTTTAAATCCCTTTTATCCTTACCCAGAGACTAGATAAGGTAAGGTAAAAGAGAGGTTGTTTTGTAATTCTTTTGTTTAAAACTGCTTGTTTTATTTAGATGAACCTTGAAGTGATTTATGGAGATACAGATTCCATTATGATAAATACAAATAGCACCAACCTGGAGGAGGTTTTCAAGCTGGGGAACAAGGTAAGGGAATTTTGAAGGAAAAAAATATTTCTCATAGACTTCATACATGGGTGTTACAAGAATGTGTGAGAGAGAAACACTACACATAAATTTAGTGAAAAAAGGTTTGGGTGTCCTAAATGTGTCATCTGTTGGAATGTATACAAATGCAAGACAAAAATATAGGAGACCAGTTTCAGAATATGAAGGGTTTGTGCATTGCTTATGATGAAAGAAAGGGTAGATGGATTTCCTAAATGCATGTATTTTCAAGAGGTGATTTGAAGAAAGAGGGGAGGGGGATTCTAATGAGGTGAGAATGAGGAGACTGGTGCAGAAGGAGCCATGATAGAAAGGGAGCTAAGGAAGAAATAAGGTGAAAGGACTGGCATTTGTGTAGGAAGTGGAAAAGGATACAAAGAAAATTGAGAGAAGAACTGTAGGAGGAGGCAGGATAATATAGAGCCTCACAGTTGAGGGTAAGAATCTTGAATTTTACGAGGAGCTGATGCAGGGCAGAAAGTTTACAGTATGAAGCAAAGTTGTGGCACAGTCTTTGGCTTGGCATAGCATTTTGAACACACTTAAATGTTTTTTAGAAATTAATTTTCTATATATTCTTGGTTGCTGTGCTACATGAGACGAAAGAAAATATACTACTCTCTTAAGACTGTTTGGAAATTTAAAGTTAGGATTGACGCTCTGTGCTGTATATGGTCTAGTTGTGTCATTATATGGCAGCAGATATTACCTCAGTTCAATAGAACAATCCTGATTTAGGAAAGTACTTATGATCTATTGATGTCAATGGGACATAAGAACACTGTTAAAATTAAGCATTGTTTGTTCGGTATATGTGGTAATTATTTTTCTGCAATACAGCATTTCCCACTATTCTGGACGTGTGGGCTGCTCTTCTCTTTCTATAACTCACGGGGGTGGATCAGCATTTTGGCACCACACAGTCTGGCTATATTACCACTGCTCCTGCTTGCTGCCAGATTCTTTGCCTCCACAGCAGCAGATGGAGGTGATTTCTTTTACTCCTGCCCTTCCTCCTCCTCCTATTTTAACTTTTCTGCTCAGTTTTTTGGGCAGTGGGGATCAGTATTCTCCCTCCTCGGCATTCCTCCTCCTCCCTGGGTTGGTTACCCCTTTGGGGATTAAACTTTCCTGGGCTTCCACAGCAGCATGTCCCTGTCGGCTCCTCTGCCGGGTCAAATCCAAGCATTGTTCTCTATGTGAGGCAGCTTTCCTAGGCTTGATAGATGGCGAGTTGTGCCCAGCATGGACTCAGCCTTCTGTCCCTGACTTTGTTAGGTCCCAGGGCTGAGAGTTGGACAGGCAGGTGGGGTCACCGTACTACTGAGGCAGCTGTGACTCTGGTGTGGGGGAAAATGGAGCAGGAACCCCAGTGCAGAGCAGAGAGAGCCTCCAAAAGTGAGGGGGTAAATCCCAGGAGGCGTCTGCAGAACGAATTGGGGAGGCTTGAGGTGGCCACAAATTCTCCTCCCCGCCCCTGCCAATTTGAAAATGGTTCCCAAGTAGAAAAGAAGCAGGGTTTCTATTCAGCTCCACCTCCCAAAGCTGACCAGGAGAGTTCCAAAAACAAATTTCCCCTCCCATCTTCGGGACTGGAACACAGTGGGGAGGATTCTGAGACAGACCTCTCGAGAGGGCCCCTGGTCCTAAGGCAAGTGGCAAAAGGCCTCACCAAAGCTGCAGCAGAGCTTCTCCTCCTCCAGTAGAAAGGTGAGTTATCTGGCTCTGAAACCTGACAGGCTCCTGTCAATAAGCCTCAGAGCAGATTGCTCCCTTAAAAATCCTCCCGAGGCTGCAATACCGCTTCACTTCTCCTTCAAGGAAGTGATTAAGGATAAATGGAACAAGCCTGATCCAGGCAGCATATTAACAAGAGTGACCTCAGGCTCTATAACATTCAAGAACCAAAGGGCTCTATTGTTGAGATACTGAAGGTTGACTCCACTGTAGCGTTCCTTGCCAGGGATATGGTTATTCCCTCAGAAGGGGAGTTCTACCCAAAAGAACCCACGGATAGAAAGATGGAAGTCACTCTGAGGGCTTTGAAGCCACTTTCACCACCCTCTGTGCGTCTCTGGCAGATAACTGTTTTGCAAGAGTCTCTCTTTCCTGGTTGAAAGATTGCAAAGGGTTGTTTTAGAGAAAGTAATCCTAGCAACAGCGTTTGTAGCTGATGCCTTAATGGATGCAATGAAGTCCTCAGCCCAAACTGTGTCTTCCAGCTCAGTAGCAAGGCACCATCTATGTCTCTGACCCTGGAAGGTGGATGCTCACTCTAACCAGGTTCTGTGGTCAGCCAAGTTTACAGGCTCTCTTCTTTTTGCTGGAGGGTGACAATGCAGCAAAATCCCTTCCCCACTAAGCACCCTCAGGAGAGATATAGACTGGCCTTCACAGGGAGGTGATTCTTTCACTCCTCTTCCTCACAGGGGTACCAGTGAAGGGACAACAGATGAAACTAAGGTCTAGGGGGAAAGTCCAGTGGGACCTCAGCTGCCCCCCCCCAATCCATTTTATGATGATCACATAGGTCTCTGCCCAAAAATGAATCTAGGGGCCAGGACTTCCCATTTCCTAGAGGAATGGTTTTCATTGATCACAGACAACTGGGTCAAGGAAATAGCCAAAGATACTCCCTTGAGCTGTGAGCTCCATTCCAACTGTTTTACATCCAGCCAACGCAGCTACAACAATCTCATAAAACACAATCTGATGCAGAATGAAATATCTCATCTTCTAGAAATGGGGGTGATAGTGTTCCCTTAGAAGAAAGGTTCTCTGTGTTCTACTCCATCTTCTTCATTGTACAGAAGCATACAGGGGGTATTAGCACCATTCTTGATGTCAAAATGTCTAACAAGTGGATGAAGAAAATGAAGTTCCAGTTGGAGATCCTGGCCTCTACAGTGTCATCCCTCCCCCATGGGCATTTCTTGACTTCAGTAGATCTAGTGGACATGTATCTTTATACACCCATCAGACCGTGCCACAGCAGACTTCTGAAGTTCACCTACAAGAGCAAACATTTATTAGTACCAAACACTCCTGTTCATCCTGTCCTTGGCTCCCAAAACGTTTACAGAGGAGTTGATGATAATAGCCAGAGTCAGGTCACAAGGAACTCATCTGTACCCCTTCCTTGATGGCATCTCCATCAGAGTTTCATTGCAGTCAGCAGCAGACAGGGGCAAGTCTTGGACTTTGAATCTCCTATAGGCTCACAGCTTCGACATTGATGCCAAGAAAAGTTCTCTGGTTCCACCCAGGAATTTATTTTCTTGCTCCAGAGGTGTAGGAAAGCTACAATAGCTTTATGCCTCTGACTGCTAGGACTCCTGGTGTCATACGTAGGGATCACTTGGTGGTCACAATTATGCATCAGAAGTGTTCACGCCTTCATACTAAAAGTGTTGGACCTCTCCCTGGAACATATGAAAGATGAAATACGGGTTCCGACACGTGTTCAACTCCTTAGGCTGATGGTCAGCCTATGACCTCATCCGCAGAATATTGTCCATCTAGGTGTCTGGTTGGTGAGTCTTGCCCACATGCTCAGGGTTTAGCTGATTGCCATATTTGGGGTCAGGAAGGAATTTTCCTCCAGGACAGATTGGCAGCGGCCCTGGAGGTTTTTTGCCTTCCTCTGCAGCGTGGGGCACGGGTCACTTGCTGGTGGATTCTCTGCACCTTGAAGTCTTTAAACCATGATTTGAGGACTTCAAGAGCTCAGACATAGGTTAGGGGTTTGTTACAGGAGTGAGTGGGTGAGATTCTGTGGCCTGCATTGTGCAGGTCCCTTCTGACGTTAAAGTCTGAGTCTATGATTTCCAGATCCTTGAGTTTTCACAACCATTGCCAGCCTGGATGGCTGAGGAGCTCACTTGGACACCCAAACAGACCATGGCCTCTGGAGTGAGGAGAAAAAAAGGGTCACAGCATAAACATCTTAGAGCTGAGAGTAGTCAAGCTAGCTCTGCAATCAAGCCAGCCCACCCTAATAGGAAACCACATGCTGCTTCAATCAGACAGTACGACTGCAGTTGCATATTTAATCAACCAAGGGAGGGGGGAGCAAGGAGTCCAGTGCTACACGTAGAAGCAGTAGAAATAATGAGGTAGGTGGAACAATACTTCCTTTCATTCAGAGTGATCCACATCAAAGGGGGACCTGAACCAAAAGATTGTCTGGCTCAGCAGGTGCAGAGTCGTCAGTTCTCAGTGGTGGTTGAATCAGGAGATTTTCTGCCTTATCATTCAGACTTCCTTCAACCAACCTGTTCATGAATCATACAAATGCAAAGAGGCCAAAATTGTTCAGAAGGGAGGCAGAACCCAGATCCATGGGGATAGACGTCTTATAGCATAGTTGGCCTCAGGGCCTACGTTGTGTATCTACTATTTCCAGTATTGGGGAAGGTAGTCCAGAAAATAAAATGAGAACAGATGATGGTAATTGTGATAACTCATTGTTGGCCAAGGAGACCTGTGTTCTCAAACCTGATAAAGCTGAAACTGAAGCACCCATTCCTGCTTCTGTGAACATCCTTTTGAAGGTCCTCTTCTTCATCCTGATTGAAGTGGCATCAATAAAAGCCAAGATATTGAGAGGGAAACACTAGAAAGCTCAGTCTGTCCTCCATAGTCAATAAGATATTGCTTTCATCTAGGAGAGTATAGATACTAAAAGCGTACTCCTGTATCTGATCTGGATTCAACATCAGGTGCCAAGAGCACAATGCAAATCCCAGAAAACAGCCATTCTGTATGTCCTTCAAGAACTGCTATTTGCAGGATCCTCTGCCTCCTGGGCAGACAATCCACAGGTAGCCAGATTCCTTCAGGCGTTCTGGTTAGCCAGATTTGAGGGCAAGGCCACTCTTCCCAAAGTGGGCCCTTCATAATCCTCTCTACATATGTTCACTGTTCATTACTTTCCAGATGTCCAGAGTTGTGGGACATGCTGGGCTGCAGAATGGAAAATTTCTTAGCAATGATTTCCTTTCTGCAGCACTGTCTCCCACAATTCTATCCACCTTGGATGGCTTATGAGTCAAGAATCAGATATTAAGTGAAGTCGTTGCCATATGACTGTCTTCCTTGGTCTGGTGTCCACAGATATTTTGTTATCTCTGGAGTATCTCTGGAGTATGTGTTAATGTTTTACAGTTTAGGAATCATTCATCTGGCAGCAGGTGGAACCAGAAGGGGCATGGGAGACTGTGCAGCATCAAAATTCTGATCTACCTCTGTGAGCTGCAGAGAGAAGAGAGCAGCGTGGATATCCAGAATGGTGGGAAATGCTGATAGCAGAAAGAAAATTATCAGCCACAATTTTCTGTACCTTAATATAAGCCAACATGCCATACAAATACCTACAGTCAGTGTAAGGTTATCTAGTCCATTTCTCATCCAATGTAGCATTGTATATTTACTAGTCTCGTTCTAAGTGTGCCTAGCTTCAGCCACTTCCCAGAAGAGATTACACTGGTTAATCTCATTATTGGGAAAATGTCCTTGCTCTTCAGCATACACTTTTCCTTTCTTACTTTTTTCTGTTACTACTTACATGCTGTTTAATTCTTTGTTGTGTCGGTTATCAATTTTTTGAAGTCCAATGGAAATTGTTAGTTAAAGACCAATCTCAAGATATTTAAAACTAGACTGGAAAACTATGAAAGAAATTCTAGGAATAATCCTATCTTGGCATGGGTGTGGTCAAATAGCTCCCATCCATATCTAACTTCTGTGAGACTGAACAAGGAGAGAGGAGTTTCCACTCAGTGGGAGAAGGGGGAAGAATCAAGACACCAGTAAAGGAAAATTAAGGGGGTATGGGAAGCAGTCAGAACAGGTTTCGGGGGGAGTGAATGATGCAAAGATGCATTGTGAAAGAAGTGAAAAGAGAAATGATGTGAGGAAAGAAGGGAAGCTCCTGACCAGCCAGCATGGGAACCAGGAGCCAAGCTTGTTTTCTAAGCTACGCACATTTGTGTGTTCCTAGATTTTATTTTTTTCCTTTGAAGGGTTGATAAGAGAAAAGAGGGAAATTTCATCTTTTGCCCAACAGAAAGATGGCAACCCAAGCCTTACCTCACACTTCTGTAGTCAAGTGAGATGGGGCCCACTTCTAGAAACTACACATAAAGCGGGAGGGTGGGAGATAGGAAAAATGGAGTATTTCATCTTTTCCCAGAAGATTTGAAGTTCAGGTGATTCTGTGATAGCCAGCACCCAGTATATTTTATTTATTATTTATTTAGAAAAGCAAAACACACAAAAACAACCAAGCACGGGCTGCTCGCTCAGTTCCTCCCGATATTCACAAACAATATTTATTTTGACCCCCCCCCTGCTTGTCCAGGAATGCAGCTATAGCACAGTAGCCACCTTCTACCTGGAATTGGACTTTTTATATCTGCTCCTAGTCATTAGGTTCAGCTGCTCCTGTTTCCGTCCCCTTGCTTCCTCAATGCTGTGCTCCTCTGGGTTCAAAGTTTTCTCTTCTCAGGCAGACATTGCCTGTTTTTGAGTTAGAAACTGGGCTGGGGTGGAACCATAAGTATGAGAGGACCCTTTTTAGAATCCTGAAAGGTCTCTACTGCTCATCACACTGAATTATAAATCCCTGGAAAACATGCTCCATGCTGGAAATAATGTCATAACCTTAACTGTAATGGTAGTTAATAAGTACTACTATACTGAAGACATCTGTCCAGTCTATAAAATATGTCTATATAAGCACACAACATAGAGTCTGACTGCTATGCAACTTCAGCCTGACGCATGTATTGTTGAAAGTAATGTGTGTTCATAATTACTGAGATGTTGCATTTGGTTTAATGATGATAATGTATCACAGATTAAAAGTGAAGTGAACAAGCTGTACAAATTATTGGAGATTGATATTGATGGGGTCTTCAAGTCCCTGCTACTGTTGAAGAAGAAGAAGTATGCTGCTCTGACGGTGGAGCCAACAGGAGATGGGAAATACGTTACCAAACAGGAATTGAAAGGATTGGACATAGTCCGAAGAGACTGGTGTGACCTTGCAAAAGAAACTGGAAAGTGAGTTTTGCTTTTAATATTGACTATTTTCATCTCATGCTGTATGACTCTTGAAAAATAGACAATCTTCATTAACATGTGAGCTGCTAGATGTTGCTAATTCCCCTCTCACAGGAAAAATGTTGCTATTGTTTATAGCCAAGTGTTCAGGTTCTAAGTGATTGCCATATGTGAGGTCAGGAAGGATTTTTTCCTTAAATCAGATTGGCAGTGCCAGTGACCTTGGGGTTTTTTCATCATCTTCTGCAGCATGGGGTGCAGGTCACTTGCTGAGATTACCTGGGTATATCTCAATCAGTTCCCTGCCATTGCAGTGGCCTTGGGCATTGGTGCACTTTGGTCCCTTCTATTCTTTTCTTGTGGCTATAATGATATACTCTCCTGAGGGCCATCACCTAATTTCAGTTGTTGGGTTTGGTGTGTGGGCGCTGGGTAGTGTTGGTGGCCTGTGATATATAGGAGGTCAGACTAAATCATCTGGTGGCCCACTCAGGACTTTAAACTCTCAGTCTAAATCCTGGATTAAGTACAGAAAGTGCTTTAACTAATTTTTAAAAACTCAGAACCACCTATCAAAATATTGAAAGATTTTAAGACAGTAACAGATTGTGTGTTTACTTAAAAAGCTCTATTTTTACTGTCTGTTGGTCTCACTTTCTTGTAAATCTTAAATTTGCATTTCCACTGAAGCAATGAGATATATAGCATGATAAACCTGAATTCAGGAATTGAGAGAAATGTATGTATACTCGCATGTTTTATCATTGGTTTGGGTTCTTAGGTTGAGAATTTTGAAGGAGGCGTAGGGAGTTTGATACTAAACCTTAGCAAATTACAGCTTTAAAGAGTTGTTAATAAATGTTAAGCTCGCAGAAGCGCTCAAAATATAAGATGTGGTCACTGTCCTGAAGAGCTCTTTTGTCATTCATTTAGATCCTTTTATTAAAGAAGATGGTACGTGGTAGCAATGATTATTTGATTTATTGGTATTTACTATATGCAGCATTAAAAAGTAATAATTGGAGATATACCAATCTCCTAGAACTGGAAGGGACCTCGAAAGGTCATTGAGTCCAGCCCCCTACCTTCACTAGCAGGACCAATTTTTGCCCCAGATCCCTAAGTGGCCTTCTCAAGGATTGAACTCACAACCCTGGGTTTAGCAGGCCAATGCTCAAACCACTGAGCTGTCCCTCCCCTATTAGTTTAAATACATTATGGCTCCAAATCTACCCAGAAACTGATGCCTCTTTATCTGTAAATATACACTACACTCTTGCTTACTATTCTTAACTCTTGTATTTTCTAAGAAAAGATGCATCATAATAGAAACAAATTTCCCCAAGTTAAGAATGTATTAGTAATTAAAGCAATACAAATGTTTGTCAGTGTTCTTCAGTGACTAAGTACTGCAGCTGGCAGACCCTCTGTATACATTTTTCCAGAAATAGGCAGGAAGTTAGTGAGCAGATTTCATATTCAAATTTTCTCTCATTTTGGATACCTGTTGTGGATTAGTAAATGTCAAAAACACAACTGGGGGGGAACATTAGAAATGCATTGGGTCCATCATTTAAAATAGTTTCAAGATTAAATAATTGAAATTTGAAGTATCCTAATAAAATAATTAAAACACGTGAGAGATTATGGGAAAAGTGTTAATAAATTTGAAGTAAACTTTGTCCTCTGTTTGTAGTTTTTAGAGGTAACAAAGAGAGAGAGATGCACATATTTACTATGGTGTTTTTTAAATACTAAGATACCCTCTGTATCTTAAAGAAAGTTTTGTTTGCTTCTGCTACTTTACAGCTATGTAATTGGTCAGATTCTTTCTGACCAATCCCGAGACACAATCGTGGAAAACATTCAAAGACGGCTAATAGAAATTGGAGAAAATGTGATAAATGGCAGAGTCCTAATAAGTCAATTTGAAATCAACAAGGTAAATGGTATCACTCATCAGCTACTGCTAAGATTTTCAGGTTTCTTTCCCCGCCCCTAAAACTATTTTGCAAGACTTTTGTGGTTAAAGATGCTGTAGTACAGTGTTTCTCAAAGTCGGGCCGGCGCTTGTTCAGGGAAAGCCCCTGGCGGTCCGGGCTGGATTGTTACCTGCCGTGAGCGCAGGTTCGGCCGATCGCGGCTCACACTGGCCGTGGTTCGCCGCTCTAGGCCAATGGTGGCTGCAGGAAGGGCGGCCAGCACATCCCTCGGCCTGCGCCGCTTCCTGCAGCCCCCATTGGCCTGGAGTGGCGAACCGTGGCCAGTGGGAGCCGCAATCAGCCGAACCTGTGGTTGCGGCAGGTAAACAATCCACCCCGGACCGCCAGGGGCTTTCCCTGAACAAGCGGCGGCTCAACTTTGAGAAGCACTGCTGTAGTATATATGTCTTGTTTACGTGCTGTTTCACCAACTCAGACAAGGGATGGACAGTCATTAATGATTTCTTCATGCATTTGATATGATTATTACCAGGGATTGTAGTTTGTCTTTCTGACCAGTGATCCAGAACTAGTGCTGGGAAAAGTTTAATGGTTCCTGGAAATATTGATATTGGTCCACCTCTCTGATTAGGCTACATCAGAAAAGAAATGTCTATTCCCTCTCTATTTTTAACTTGATTCTTTCTTTTAGATTTCTCATTCTTACACTTCTGTTCCTTTCATTTTCCCTGGTTAGCACTTGAGCCCCAGTTCAGCAAGGGACTTAAGCAATATGCCTGACTTGAAGCCTCTGAGTAATCCTGTTATAATTTCTATTGTGATATTCCCTAGGCGCCTCAGCCATGGACCAGGACCCCACTGTGCTAGGTGCTGTACAAACACCCAACAAAAAGATGGTACCAGCCCCAAATTGCTTACAATCTGAGTAAGAAAGGCAGTGGGACTATTTGTGTTTAAAGTTAGGCATGTGCTGAAGTACCTTGCTGAATGAGGATCCTAGTGTGTCTCTCTCACCTCTTCAGAGTCTAAAATCTGATTTGTTTTTGTTTTGGTTTTTTGGTCTGTGAGGCCGTGCTCCAAGAGCAGAGTAATAGCTGTGGCAAAGAAAGTACATTCTGAGAACATTGTCTCCCAGGCCATTACTTTAATTATTTTAAACGTGGAACATAAACTGAAGAGTACAATGGAAAAGAATCAAAAAGTTATTTTCACTATAGAGTATGTCCAGAAGTCCAGTACAAGTTGTTGGGTTCTCCCTCTCTAAGGCACAGAGACTGGAGCTGAAATTAATTCTGATGCCCCTTCTAGGACTTGCCCATGAATATGAGCCAGAATGTTCTGCCTTAGCTGGCAGGAGTGCTGCAGAGAGTGTTCTTTTCCTCCCTTCCTTTTTGGGAACCACAAATAAAACTTTTTTCTTTCTTTGTTAATAAAGCTTCTTTCTTCCATTGGAGGCTTATGAAAAGTCTCTTCTCTCCCAGCTTTGTCACAATATAATAGTGCCCCATCTCTGCTGGGCAACTCTCTGGTCCTCAAGAAAATATAAACAAAGTAGTAATGAAAATCACACACTTTCATGTCAGCGCTTGTGGAGTCAGCTGTTTTGTGGTTCATTGACAGCTGTTCCTTTATTACCTCGTCTGTCTCTTCTTGAGGACCAGTATGACTACAACCATTTCAAACCAGATTTCTGTTAAAAATGAATGCCATTGGAGATATCTGCCATTCTTCTTCGAGTGCTTGCTCATGTCGATTCCATTCTAGGTGTGTGCGCACCCACGTGCTCGGTCGTCAGAGATTTTTGCCTTAGCAGTATCCGTATGATCGGCAGTGCCCCCGCCCTTGAGTGCCGCGCTCATGTGTTGGTATATCAGGTGCCACTGGCCCTACGCCCTCTCAGTTCCTTATCATCGCCTGTGGTGGTTAGTCAGAGTGCCTTTCCTTGCATTGCAAGGGATAGCGGTTTTGTTTCTACTGACTTTGAGTCTTAGGGCCATGTAAATAGTTTGTTTATAGTAGTTAGTGTTAAGTGTAGTTAGAAGTTACAGTCCCAGTGGGGACTTCGCCCCAGGCGGGGCATGCCCTGGTCTCCCTGGTTTAAGCCCTGCATGGACTGCAACAGGCCTATGCCTGTAAGTGACCCCCATAGCAGCTGCCTCAAGTACTTGGAGGAATCACACGTGAAGGACAAGTGCCATATTTTGTAAAAACTTTCAGACCAGGACTCAAAAGGAGCAGGATATTCGTTTGCGGGCTCTCCTAATGGAATCTGTCCTTTGCCCGTCTTCTGAGCCGTCCTGCCAAGATTCGCCTAGTACGTTGGTCTCAATGTGCAGTGCACCCCCAGCACCGGGCTCTGCCTGGCACCAATCCCCGTCGCCGGTGCCCAAAAAAGAAAACTAGGAAGCACGGCTCCCCGGCTCTAGGCAAGAAGGGCCATGGGTCATCAGGCAAGGGACCCAGTTCAGGCTGCCTGGCCGCACTGAAGCCATGTGTGCATGCCTCCCCAGCCAGGGCCCTTAGGCTCTTAAAAGGTCTACCACCAACTCCCAGGAGCGGTATGAGACCCAATCCCCTGATGACACCGATGCCTTCCCAAGCGCTGCTGGCACCGAGAGAGCAGAGGCCTCCGCCCATGCTGCCGACACAGCACATGCAACAGGAAACGGCAAAGGCTCCCCATGAGGACAAGCCAGCCATTGAGACCCCCTCAGGGGGCAGTGGAGCACTGCTGATCCCCAGAGCCAAGACAGCGCTTTTCATTTCCATGCCACAAATCCCCAAAATCACATTCCATATCCTCTGGAGCTCACCCTGGGTCACTGGCACTGCAGTCGTGGTCCCTGCTGTCTCAGTGTGGATCGCCTAGAGGGAGGTGCTGGTCTATGTACTACCAGCACCGTTCACCATCCCACCAGTCTTCCTCCCAGTTCAGATCTCAGTCACCTGCCCAGTGGGAGCGCTCCCCATCATGTCTCTGGTGCACCAGCACCAGTCTCCTCGATACTGGCACTGATCTTCTCACTCCAGGCACTGGTCTCCAGTGGCAATGGTCAGCAGGCAGACTTAGGCGTCGATAGCCCCACCGTGGTCGTCAGAAGGGGATTCCTCCATCACATAAGGGCAGTTCAGCCCCTTGCCCAGACTCCACCGGTGCTATTGGACACCTGAGGCGGCATCAAAATCCTCGGCGCCACCTTGACTGTACGGCCAATGACCAGCGCACAAGGCTACTCCCTGCAGTTTTCGGCCGCCCTTCTTTCCCACATACACCCTCTTTCCTGTCCCTCTTCAAGGACTCTTCTCACGAGCAACTCCTCATTCAAGAAGTCAAAAACCTGCTGCACCTGGGAGCGGTGGAGAAGGTTCCTCGGGACATGACAGGAAAGGGGTTCTACTCCGGTTATTTCCTGATCCCATAAGCAAAAGGGGGCCTCAGATCTATTCTGAACCTGTGACGCCTCGGTAAGTCTCTCAAGAAGTTGAAGTTTCGCCTGGTCTTCCTGGCCTCCATCATCTCCTCCCTGGATCTGGGAGACTGGTACACTACCCTTGACTTGAAGAACGTTTATTTCCATATTCCGAGGTCACAGATGTTTCCTCCGTTTCATGGTGGGCGGACGTCATTTCAAATTCACAGCACTCGCCTTTGGCCTCTCATTAGCCCTAAGGGTCTTCACAAAATCTATGGCACCAGTGGCTGCTTACCTGAGACATCACAGGGTCCAGGTCTTCCTGTATCTCAAATCGGCTCATCAAGGGCAGATCTCGGGAACAAGTACAGAGAAGCCTCGATCTGGTGCATTCCTGGGCTTGTTGATAAACGAGAAAAAAATCCACCTTAAATCCAGCCCAACAAATAGGTTGTTGGTGCAGTTCTCTACTTAATGTGACCCAGAGCCTTCCTTCCGGAGGTGCGAGATCAGGCCATGTTGGACCTGATCTCCCATGTGAAGAACCACCTGCTCACCATGGCTCACAGTTCCTTGCGGTTGTTGGGCCACATGATCTCCTATACATACGTAGTCAGTCATGCCTGGCTCCATCTCCGGTCTCTGCAAGCATGGCTGGCATTGGTTTACATCCCCAACAGACATGACCTAGACCAGGTGGTCAGGGTGCCGGATCACATCCTGTTGTCCCTGGATGAACCCCCGATTGGTGTTACACGGAGTTTGCTTTGCAGCCCCGTCCCCATCGCTGACCCTGGTCTCCGATGCATGGGACCTGGGCTGGGGAGCCCATGTGTGCGAGCTCAGCATGCAAGGCCGCTGGCTGTGAGATGATTTAGCCCTCCATATCAACATCAGGGATCTCAAAGCGGTTCACCTGGTCTGCCAGGCTTTCTTGCCCCACCTGAGGGGCAAGGTGGTGCAGGTCCTCACGGACAATACCGCTGCGATTTTTACGTCAACAGGCAGGGCGGAGCCAGGTCGTCGGCTCTTTGCCAAGAAGCTCTCCGCCTTTGGGATTTTTGTGTGCAGGAGACCATTAATCTAGTAGCCGTGTATCTGCCCGGGACCAGTAATGTGTTTGCAGATCGCCTCAGCAGGACCTTCTCATCTCGCCACAAGTGGTCTCTCCATCCGGAGGTGGTCAGTATGATCTTCCGAAAGTGGGGGACTCCGCAGGTGGACTTGTTCATGTCCTGTCAGAAGAGGAAATGCCACGTGTTCTGTTCACTCAGGGGATGGAAAGCGTTCCCCATCAGGTGCTTTCCAGCTCCCGTGATCAGGGGCCCTCATGTATGCCTTCCCACCAGTGCCATTGCTCCTCAGAATCCTCATGAAGATCAAACACGACAAGGCGAAGGTTATCTTGATAGCCCCCGAGTGACCTCACCAACACTGGTTCGGCACGCTGCTGGACCATTTGGTAGCTGCCCTGCTGCAGCTATGTCTCTGGCCAGACCTGGTGTCCCAGAATCACAGCAGTCTTCTGCACCCAAATCTGGCGACGTTGCATTTGACAACATAGTTACTGCATGGAAGAGCAGGAATGCTTGGCCCAGGATCAACAGGTCTTGTTGGGTAGGAGAGAGCCCTCCACCAGAGCGACTTACCTGGCGAAGTAGAAAAGGTTCACACACTGGGCTTTGGAACGATGTATCCAGGCCAAGCAGGCCTCGCTGCAGGTGACCCTGGATTATCTTCTGCACCTCAAGCTCCTGGTCTTGTCCCTGCCATCAATCAAGGTCCACCTGGCCACTATTTCAGCTTTCCACCCTCCATTCCAAGGCATTTCGGCCTTCACTCACGACATGAAGGCCTGGTTTTTGAAAGGTCTGGAGCATCTCTACCCTCACATACGGGACCTTGTCTGCCCCTGGGACTTGAATCTCGTGCTGTCAAGGCTCTTAGGGCCTTCCTTTGAACCTCTGGCTTCCTCCTCTCTTCTCCTTCTTTCCTGGAAGGTTTCATTCCTATTTGCGGTAACATCTGCCCGCAGGGTATCTGAGATCTTCTTCAGAACTTCCCTATACGGTATTCTACAAGGATAAGGTCCAACTGCGTCCTCACCCGGTGTTCCTGCCCAACGTAGTTTCCCAGTTTCATACCAGCCAGGACATATACTTACCGGTCTTCTTCCCGAAACCTCATAAATTGGAAGAGGAATGTCAGGAGGGCACTGGCCTTGTACATCCACAGGACAAAGCCATTTTGCAAGTCAATGCAGCTGTTTGTTGCAGTGGCAGACAGGATGAAAGGTCACCTAGTGTCTGCTCAAAGGATTTGGTTCTGGATCATCGCTTGCATCTGCTACCACTATGAGCTGGCAAAAATGCCTCCACCAGCACTAGTCAAGGCACACTCAACTAGAGCACAAGCATCAGCAGCAGCCTTCTTGGCTCAGGTGCCGATCCAAGAGATCTGTAGAGCTGCTACCTGGTCATCTGTCCACACGTTTACGTCCCATTATGCACTTACCCTGCAGGCCTGGGATGATGCTGGTTTCGGCAGGGCAATGCTGCACACTGCAAGACTTTGAACTCTGGGCCCATCTCCATTGACACTGCTTGTGAGTCACCTAGAATAGAATCGATGTGAGCAAGCACTCAAAGAAGAAAAAATGGTTACCTGCCTTTTTGTAACGGTTGTTCTTCAAGATATGTTGCTCATGTCCATTCCATTACCCACCCTCCTGTCAGAGTTGCCCACAAGAAGGAACTGAGAGGGCGCAGGGCCGGTGGCTCCAGATATACCAATGCATGAGCACGGCACTCAAGCGGGCGCCACAGCCGCCCCTATGGATACCTCTCAGGCAGAAATTTATGATGACCGCGCATGTAGGAGCATGCACACCTAGAATGGAATAGACATAAGCAGCACATCTCAAAGAACAACAGTTACCAAAAAGTAGGTAATCCATTTTTAAGTCCTACACACTCCAGTGTTTTATTGCCTTTGAAATATTTAGACCTAAATATTAGTTTAAAAGTTACGTTGATGAAGTTGTTGGTGTAGTGAAGGGGATGGTTTTTTTTTCCAAATCTTTATCTTCATGTGAAGTACTTATGGAATATAGAGGAAAAATGGTTTATTGTAAAATTATAGTAGTCTTATCCATAGAAATATTGAAATCCTGGTCTGCTTCACTACTTCTGTTACAAAGTTTGTTAAATAAATATAAATGTGCTAGACATTTAGAATTTTCAAAACTGAAAAAAAAATTAATCTTTCACTGCATTCTTGCACTATGTATAATATTTCATACTTTGATTAAATCTAATTTTTAACTATTCTGGCTGTCTTTGTGCTTGTTTGAACTTTTATTAGGGTTCCAATTAGGGTTCTTATTGTGTTTAGCTTTTCAGAAAGTTAATGTATAAAATTCCAGGTTGCTCTTGCAATAATGTTAATTAGGGAGCATGAAAGACTGATAAGAAATCTGAATGTCTGAAAAGATAGGTTTATAATAATGTTACGCTTTATATTAATGTCATATTTCAAAATTGTTTTCTGGTGAACAGTAGAGGGATGATGAAGACAGCTATTATATAATCTTCTTTGTTTTTTACTGCAGTAATTTGTCCAGCATTTAATTTGCATTATTCTTAAAGATACCTACCTGTTTTCCCCTTTGATCTCTTAGGCATTGACAAAGGATCCTCAGGATTATCCTGACAAAAAAAGCTTGCCACATGTGCATGTTGCCATGTGGATAAACTCTCAAGGAGGCCGAAAGGTGAAAGCAGGAGATACTGTGTCGTATGTGATCTGTCAGGTAAAAAAAAATCTTGGTTATGGCTAGATACTATTCAGGAGTTTTTGGGAGAAAATAAAACAAAACAAAAATCCCTCAAACCCTTGAATGTCTTTATTCTGTATTTTTAAAGAACGCTATTAAGTAACATATGCCCTAAATTTGACATAGATTCATGTACTATAAGTCCAGAAGAGACCATTGATGAGCTAGTCTCACCTCTTGCATAACACAGGCCATAAGACTTCCCTGAATTAATACCTGTTGGAACCAGATTAGTCTATTAGAAAAACATTCAATCTGGATTTAAAAATTTACAATGATGGAGAATCCACCACAACCCTAGATGAGTTATTCCAATGGTTTATTACCTGTGCTGTTCAAAATGTACACCATCTTTCTAGACTAAATTTGTATAACTTCAACTTCCAGCCATTGGATCTTGTCATACATTTTTCTACTGAAGAGTCCTCTTATGAAATTTCTATTCTCCATGTAGGGACTTATAAAACTGTCATCAAGTCATGCCATAACTTCTCTTTAGTGAACTAAATAGATTAAGCTCCTTGAATGTATCATTATAAGGCATGTTGTCCAGTCTTTTAATCATTCTTCTGGCTCTCCTCTGAACCCTCTCCAGTTTTTCAATATCTTGAAGTGTAGACACCAGAACTGGATATAGTTTTCAGTAGCGGTAGCAACAGTGACAAATTCAGAGATTAAAATAACCCTTGATATTCCACTGTTTATATATCCAAAGATCACATTAGCCTTTTTGGCTAGCGTGTTTAAGTGGGAGTTTACAGTCATGTGAGTACCCACCATGACTCTACATCTTTTTCGGAGTCACTGCTTCCCAGAATAGTCCCACATCCTGTGAATATGATCTGCATTCTAGGCTCCTATATCTGACTTTACAGTTAGCCATATTGAAATGCATATTCTTTTCATGTTCTCAATTTACCAGATGATCCAGCACACTCTATATCAGTGAGCTGTCCTCTTCATTATTTACTACTACCCCAATCTTTGTGTGATCTGCAGACTTTATCAGTGATGGTTTTATGTCATTTTAAAAAAAAATGTTAAACAACATAGGGCCAAGAGCCATTCCTCAGGACCCCACAAGAAATGTATTTGCGTGATGGTGGTTTCCCATTTACAATTACATTTGAAGACCTATCCATTAACAAGTTTTTTATCCATTTAATGTGTACCATTGTTGATTTCTGTATCATTTTAGTTTCTTAATCAAAATGTCATATGGTACCAAGTCCAAATGCCTTACCAAACGCTAAGTATATTACATTAACACTATTACCTTAACAATATCAACCAAAACTGTAATCTCATCCAAAAAGATATCAAGTTAAACCGGATATATTTTCTGTAAACCCATGTTGATTGGCATTAATTATATTACCCTTTTTTAATTTTCTATTTGAGTCCCAAATCAGCCCTTCTATTGTTTTGCCTGGGATCAAAGTCAGGCTGACAGGCCTATAATTACCTTTGTCATCCAGCTTTCCCTTTTTAACTATTGACATGACATTCACTTTCTTCCAGTCCTCTGGAATTTCTCCAGTGTTCAAGACTTATTGAAAATCAAAATTAAGCCTCTAGAGAACTCCTGGACCAGCTTTTTTTTTTTTTTTTAAACACTCTTGGATGCAAATTATCCAGACTTGCTGATTTAAAAAGTAGCTGCTGTTTAACATCCTCCTGAGTTACTACTGGAATGGAAAGTATTGTATCATCATCATATGATATAAATACATCTGGCTTTTTCCCCAAATACAGAACAAGAATATTTACTAAACGCTTCTGTCAGTGCAGAAAAGGCAGTCCTATCACTTACATCTAGAAAGGAATAAATATTATTATTATTATTAGAGACCTACAAAATTCACAGTCCATTTTGATCAGTTTCATGGACAGAGGATTTTAAAATGGTCAGTTTCATGTTTTCAGATGTTTACATCTGAAATTTCAAGGTGTTTTAACCATGGTGGTCCCTTTTCTGGCTGGGGGCTCCTAGCAGCAGGGGGAGATCGGACCCATGTCCACGGACCTCTTCCAACTGCAGGAACCTTCGGGGCTGCTGCCAGCACTGGAGCTTCGTTTATCAGGGGGAGGCTCTCAGAGGTGGGCCTGATCTCCCCTCTCCCCCTTGAGAGCTGCGAGGCAAGGAAAGGACAAGTCCTGTCCATTCCCAGCCTGGCAGGGACTTGCAGCTAGGAGTCCCGTCCCCCCCACCCGCTGTTCCCTCTAAGGATTCTGACTTTTTGTTCTCCCATCCTCCACCTAGCTCCCTGGTGGTGGGTGTGGTAAATGAGTCAAGTAGGCAGTGCTTCTCTAAGTCTACCCCATATGACAAGAACCAGAAAAGGCTCGGTCTCTTTGGGCAAAGGTCCTGTTCGTCAGCAGTTTGACAGTTTAAGATTGTGAATTATCAAGTGGTCATGGCCAAATATAACTTTACAAATTATAACTGATTCATAGCTTTTATTGACCATTTGCCACAAGAACATGGGGAGCAATTCCAGTCCATCATCTCAAGAGGGCCAATTGGTGGCCAGAACTGCTCTTCAAGCATCCTTAGATGCTGTTGGTGCTGCTGCCAGGTTCATCTCTATGGCACTGGTTATGTGCAGGGCATCGTGGCTCTATATCTCGGGACTTCCTTGAGACATACAGAACACAGTGGAGGACTTCCCCTTAGATAGTTGTGAATTCTTCTCAGAAACCGCATATGAGTCTTGTGTACTCTAGAACTACATTATGATCCATGGGCATACATACACCTACAAATAAGAACATAAGAATGGGCATACTGGGTCAGACCAAAGGTCCATCTAGTTCAGTATCCTGTCTGCTGACAGTGGCCAATGCCAAGTGCCCCAGAGGGAATGAACAGAACAGGTAATCATCAAGTGAGCCATTCCCTGTTGCTCATTCCCCAGCTTCTGGCAAACAGAGGCTAGGGACACCATCCCTGCCCATCGTGGCTAATAGCCATTGATGGACTTACTCTCCATGAACTTATCTAGTTCTGTTTTGAACCCTGTTATAGTGTTGGCCTTCACGACATCCTCTGGCGAACAGTTCCACAGGTTGACTGTGCGTAGAAATACTTCCTTTTGTTTGTTTTAAACCTGTTGCCTATTAATTTCATTTGGTGACCCCCTAGTTCTTGTGTTATGAGGAGTAAATAGCACTTCCTTGTTGACTTTCTTTATACCGGTCATGATTTTATAGACCTCAATCATATCCCCCCTTAGTTATCTCTTTTCAGAGCTGAAAAGTCCCAGTCTTATTAGTCTCACTTCATATGGAAGCCATTCCATATCCCTAACAATTTTTGTTGCTCTTCTCTGAACCCTTCCAGTTCCAATATATCTTTTTTTGAGATGGGGTGACCACATCTGCATGCGGTATTCAAGATGTGGGCATATCATGGATTTATATAGAGGCAATATGATATTTTCCATCTTATTATCTATCCCTTTCTTAATGATTCCTAATATTCTGTTTGCTTTTTTGACTGCCGCTGCATATTGAGTGGATGTTTTCAGAGAACTATCCACAATGACTCCAAGATCTTTCTTGAATGGTAACAGCTAATTTAGACCCCATCATTTTATGTGTGTAGTTGGGATTATGTTTTCCCATGTGCTTTACTTTGCATTTATCAACAAAATAACTTTATCAAAAAAAGGTCTACTGGGTCACAGACTGCCCAGAGATTGTTTCCTGCTCAGTTTTCTTGGTTCCATAGATCCACTGAATCCCCCAGAAAGAGAGACAGATTTCAAAGAAAAAGGACTGCCATCTGCTCTCCGTGACCACCCAGCCATCTTCAAAGCAGCAGTTCTGATGTGTTGGTTGAAGGTTCAATCCATTCCACACCTTGGGATTTACACCTGCGTGAATTAGCCCAGATCCCCTCCTTTTGGAGACCACCTTGCCTAATTCCTGTATGCTTGGAGGCAGATTGCCATAGACAAGTGAATCAACATAAGGCTGTACCATCCATTTTACATCATTCCCTCCCTTGCATCATACCTCCCTTCCACATTCTTCTTCAGGGACCCCTCCCACAAGCTTTTATTGAGACAGGCGAACTCTCTCCTTTGATTAGGAGCAATAGATCTGGTTCCTCCTCCTCATAAGGGCAAGGGATTTTACTCAAATTATTTCCTTGTGCCAAAGAAGGATGCAGGGTAGAGACTGATCTTAGTTCTAAGACTTGTAAACAAGTTCATAAAGTCTCAAAAATTCAGAATGGTGACTCTGGCAGCTATAATTCCTTCACTGGAGAAAGGGGTTTGGTTTTCGGTCCTTGACCTACAAGATGCCTAGTTCCATATCATGATGCATCCATTGCACAGGAAATACTTATTCTTCACTATAGGACAGGATCGTTTCCAATACTGTGTGTTTCCCTTTTGCCTTTACTTGGCCCCCAGAGTGTTCTCGGAAGTCCTGGCAGTAATGGCTGCTTACTTCTGACAAGAAGCGATCCTAGTCTTCCTGTACCTCAATGACTGGCTACTCCAGGGGCGTTCCTACAAAGTAGTGCTGTCATCCACCCAGACTTTGGTCTGTTCCAGGAGTTAGGTCTGCAGCTGAATGTTTTAAAAGTCCACATTCTTGTAGAGGGGATATAGTTCATAGGGGCATATTGGACTCATTAATAGCCTTAGCGTACCTTGCCTTAGACAGATTCGTAACCTTATCAGATCTGGTACAGAAAGTTCCGGGGAGCCCTTCTTAGCATATGTGCAACATGCCTCAGGAATATCACTAAGGAACTGTTTTCAGTTCATGCAAGGTTATGTCTCTGCTGCTTCCAGAGTTGGCTCAGAAAGATCTACTCTCTGGGTAGAGACCTTAGACAGAAGATGACAGTTCCTCTACAAGTGAGGAACTCCTTAAACTGGTGGAAGGGTCAACTCAGTGTCAGTGCAAACATTCTTTTTTGTCACCCAGCCCCATCAGTGACTTTAACAACAGAGATGCATTGCTGTTGGGATGGGGAGCCCACCTCAATATCTTCACGACTAGGGGAGACGGACAACTCAAGAAACCAGTCTTCACACTAATGTGTTGGAGCTCAGGATTGTCAGGAACACTTGCTTTCATTTCCTACCCCTCATCAGGGGCAAATTAATCAGGGTCATGACAGACAACAGATCCTGCCTGTTCTATATCCATAATTCCTGTGTGCTGAAGCCATGAAACTATGAAATTGGTGCATGGTTCATCAGATCCAAATTTCAGCAGTCTACCTCCCAGGTATTCAGCACACTGCAGCTGATGTTCTCAGCAGACACTTCTCACAGGATTACAAATGGGAGCTAGACACCCACGTTCTCCACAGCATATTCCAAAGATGGGGATTGCTAGAGGTGATCTCTTCGCCATCTCCAGGAACAGGAAGTTTCCTGTTTTCTGATCAAGAGGGGTCTGGACCACCACTCTTTCTTCTATCTTGGAAGAGGGGTCTGTTCTATGCATTTCCTCCAATGCCACTGATACCAAGGGTAATGAACAAGATCAGACAAAACAAAGTCAGTTTTATCGTTATAGTGTTGACCTGACCGAGACCAGCTTGGTATCCTTATCTGCTTCACTTCTGTGTCCAACTGCTGTTGATGTTCCTGACCATTCCTTATCTCCTTTCACAGGATGAGAGTTGTGTGTTTCATCCCAACATAGTGTCTGTCTGCCTTGGGGCATGGCTCCTCGATGGTTTACGGGGTTAGAATCCTGGTCTACGGCAGTACAACAGGTGTTACTGAATAACAGAAAGAGATCAACCCACACTACTTACACTCACTCTTAGGTTTTCGCATACATTAGCTTATGTGTGTGAAAAATACACTTTTTTCCATAGTGTTCACGTGACCTGCGAGTGGTATTCTACAGGTTTAATGCATGCTGTATTTCCTGGAACATTTTTTTCTTGGAACTCAAGATTTTTCTCTACCCTCCCACCAGCCCCATTTTCAACCTGCATTTTAGCCTCTCATTCCAACTTGTTTCAGCCTCTGTTTTCAATTTTTTTCTGTTTAAGAAAGGCTCATTGTGCTCTCTGGAACTCCAGAATGGTGCTCTTGACAAGAAGGATTGCAAAGAGTTTCTTAAGTTGCTCAGCCCTTTTGGGTTGCTCACACTCTCTGTGGTGCTACTTGTCTCTGTGTTGGTGTCTGACAGTTTCTTCTCCATCAACCCATTTTTATTCCTGTCTATGTAGAACCTAGCATAAACTTCTTAGCAAAATAGATTCAGTCTTGCTCTCTTAATTCCTCCTTCCATTCTGATTCATAGACTTCAAGGTCAGAAGGGACCATCATGATAATCTAGTCTGACCTCGTGCACATTGCAGGCCACAGAACCTCACCCAACCACTCCTGTAATAGACCCCTAACCTCTGGCTGAGTTACTGAAGTCCTCAAATCATGGTTTAAAGACTTCAAGTTACAAAGAATTCACCATTTACACTGCTTTAAAGCTGCAAGTGACTTGTGTCCCATGCTGCAGAGGAAGTTGAAAAACTCTCAGAGAGTCTCTGCCAATCTGACCCGGGGAAAAAAAATCCTTCCTGACCCCAAATATGGCAAATCAGTTAAACCCTGAGCATGTGGGCAAGACCCACCAGCCAGAAACATGGGACAGCATTCTCTGTAGTAACTCAGAGCTCTCCCCGTCTAGTGTCCCATCACTGGCCACTGGAGATATTTGCTGCTAGCAGGCTTTTCTTGTCCTTATCAGTCAGACAACTTTCCTCCCTGCATGAGTCTGAGTGGGAAGGGGAAGTTATATACCTTATTGTGACTGAAGTTCTTCAAGAAGTGTGGTCCCTCTCTGTGGATATTCATGCACTCCATGAGCCTGAGACTGGAGAATTTTTGCAAATAAGTGTCCATTGGTCCACGCCTGTATTCCTGATCTCCTCATACTCTGCACTGAAGGCATAAGGAGCGGGGCAGACCTGCCATCTCTTCAGTTCTTTCTTTACTGCGAATCCAGTCATGAGCCAAAGCAGAGGAGAAGGAGGGAGGTTATTGTAATACTGAGAGAGCACAAGTCTCAAAAAAATCATTTTACAACTTAGTGTTTTGTCTGTTCCTTGATGATGCACCACTGATTATTTTAGTACATTAATGTAAGGCTGTGATTTGGTATCTGCTTGTTACAATAGATTATTTGATTATAAGGCCAGAAGGGACCACTGTGATCATCTAATCTGACCTCTTGTGTAACACAGGCCATGAATTACTTCCTGTTTGAACATGAGCATATCTTTTAGAAAAATAATACAATCTGATAAAAAAAAAAATTACCAGTGATGGAGAATCCACCACAACGCTTAGGAAGCTGCTCTAACGATTACTGTAATGTGATAGTGCTGATTTAATATAAGGTGATCCCAAAATGTTTGCCCTCTGCATACTTTTAACTGGGCTGATGGTAACAGTATATTTTCATTGTGTATTTCTGAATTGACAGATGGGACTGTTTACTCTGTCTACTATTACTGATTTGCACACACAAGCTGTAATAATACAAGCTGGATTTATGTTCTTGAATTTACTAGCTAATGCCAGCAATAAAAGTAACCTGTTTCTTCAGATTTCTTGAATTTGTATTGGATATGTAATAAAATAGCTGAAGGAAGGAATCCACTGCACCCTTTTTTAAAAACAGTTTTATAATGTTGAAACATCTAACCTCAACACCAACCCACATATGACTGATTTTTTCCTCTTGGTTTGTTTTGTGTGTCCCCTTTCTTAGGATGGGTCAAATCTGAGTGCCAGCCAGAGAGCGTATGCTCCAGAACAGCTGCAAAAACAAGAAAATCTTACTGTTGATACTCAGTACTATCTGTCACAACAGATTCACCCAGTAGTAGCTCGAATCTGTGAGCCCATAGATGGAATTGACTCTGTTCTCATTGCAACATGGTTAGGTAAGTATCTAAAACTCACTTTATCCAGAGAGCATCAAGAGGCAGAGTGAGCGGAATCAATGAACATAATTTCTTAGCAGAAGCACATTAGGGAATCTGTTCTTCAGGTCAGTCTGTGTTGGGGAGAGAATAGTTAGGCTATATCTACACTGCAGCTAGAAATTAATCTCCCAGCCTGGGTGTAGACAGACTCATGCTAGCTCTCTAAAAATAACAGTGTGTGCATTGCTATGCGCATGGCAACTTTGGCTGGCCACTCAAACTCAAACCCAGGGCTTTGGGCAGGCTTGGGCTTGGGCAGCTAAACGAAATTGCTGCTTATGATGCTGCAGCATTTGTTAGCTCTGCTTGAATCAGCATAAGTCTGTCTACCCAGGCTGGGAGGCACGCTTTCAGCAGCAGTGTGGTCATACTCTTATACTTTGTATGACCTAGATAGTTAAGCAGTGTGGATTAGTTGTATGCTTAATCACATGAGTTGTCCTAGTGACTTGAGTGAAGTTACTCATATGAGTAAGTGCTCATCTGTATGAGTAAGGGTTGTAAAATCTAACTCTGTCTGACACCCTTTAGTTTTTATAAATGTCAGCACTGTTGTTTCTTAGCAATTTAAGAAAATCTTGTGAAAACATACTACACAGTTACAGACTATGTGCTCTTTGGCATCTGTCCGGGAAAAAAGAAAATTGCATCTCTGTTAATATCTTTAATCTCCAATGAAAAGGTATATCTTTTCAGAAATATGGCAATAAAGACATTTTTCCTAGGCTATATCAGGCAGGCAGCTATAGTCAGGGACGGCTCTAGGCATTTTGCCACCCCAAGCACGGCAGGCAGGCTGCCTTCTGCAGCTTGCCTGCGGGAGGTCCCTGGTCCTGCAAATTCAGCGGCAGCCTGCGGGAGGTCCGCGGGACCAGCGGACCCTCCGTAGGCATGCTGCCGAAGGCAACCTGCCTGCTGCCCTCGCGGCGACTGGCAGAGCTTCCCCCCCCTTCCCCCCCGTGGCTTGCCGCCCCAAGCACGCACTTGGTGTGCTGGTGCCTGGAGCCGCCCCTGGCTATAGTAATCCATAGTAATGGGTCCTTCCTTCCTTGTGTGTCAGGCAAGTGGAACAATCAAGAAAGAGACATTACAGCTGCAGGTGCACACAGATTCACCCGTTTTCACTCAGCCTGAGAGCGGTGCAGGTGCCTGAGCTTTTCTTAGAAGAACTTTTTTTCTTTAGATGATGTCAGAAAAAACAGTAAAACTTTTCCTAGCCCACACAGAAAGGGCACCTCCACAGCTCCCTATTTAGAGGAAAAGTTCAATGTTTAGTAAGTTACTTGTAAATTTTCTTCAACAAAGGGTTTATTTTCTAGCTCTTTTATAGAAAATATGATATGAATATGCATATACATCATTTTTCATTTTATTTCCTCCCCAAAGCTGAGTAATTGGCCGAGCTGATGGCGGTCTTACATTCAACCTGACAGCATTTCTGTGTCTGTCTGTCATTGCATATGTAATGGGATACCTTTAGAACACTGCATCCAATCAATAGAGCTCCGCAAATCTGCGGATATCCACTTCATATCCAAGGGCCATGTTTGCAGATCACAGATCAGATGCAGATACAAATTTTGTATCTGTGCAGGGCTCTACCAATCTATTCTAAAATATCAGGGAGTATTCTAGGCATCAGTACCAGAACCTTATTGATTTTTGGAGAAAATTGGAAAATGGGAGACACATGAAGTCCCTGCCAGCTGTTTAGCACAGCCACAGCCTCGAGCACTTTTGCAGTTGTCTAGATAAAACTGATTGATAGCCCCATTATCACCTTCCAGCATAGCAATGATCCTCTCTCATCTCTGCCCATCCTCCCAATAGAGTTTTACATGTTGACACCCTGAATGTAACTGAGGGTTTGGCTACACTTGCAGGTGTGCTGCGCTGGAAGTTAAAGCTGTCTTCGTATAGCTGTGTAGGGAAAGCGCTGCAGTGTGGCCACATTTGCAGCAGTGTTGGGAGTGGTGCATTATGGGCAGCTATCCCACAGAGCACCTCTTCTCATTCTGGCGCTGTGGGTTGTGGGGAGGGGTCGGGTCATTCTGCTTCCTGTCCCAACGCCCCGTGATACATCGCTTCACATCCCAGCAATCCCTGTGTTTCCCTCAACGTTTGGCGCCATCTTGCATCTTTCAACGGTTTCTGTGCAGTGCGATTCTGTGTTCCGTTTCGGTCTGCGGGAAATGGAGCCCGAACTGCTGAGGAATATGCTGACGAGTCTCACCAGCACATCACGTTTGGCAGTTGAGCTATTCCTTAAGATCCAAAGTGACAATGAGGAGTCCGACAATGATAGCGAGTCGCGTAATGCGTATGACACAAAATTGCTTGTGGCATTCACAGACATGCTTAGCACCGTGGAACGCCGCTTTTGAGCTCGGGAAACAAGCACTGAGTGGTGGGATCACATCGTCATGGAAGTCTGGGATGACAAGCAGTGGCTGCAGAACTTTCGGATGGGAAAAGCCACTTTCATGGGACTGTGTGAGGAGCTTGCCCCAACCCTGCGGTGCAAGGACACGAGATTGAGAGCTGCCCTGCCGGTGGAGAAGCGGGTGGCTATTGCAATCTGGAAGCTGGCAGCTCCAGACAGCTACCGATCGGTTGGGAACCAGTTTGGAGTGGGAAAGTCAACCGTTGGAATCGTGTTGATGCAAGTTTTCAGGGCCATTAATCGCATCCTGCTAAGAAGAAACATGACTCTGGGGAACGTGCAGGACATTGTGGATGGCTTTGCACAAATGGGTTTCCCTAACTGTGGAGGGGCGATAGATGGGACGCATATTCCTATTCGGGTACCACCCCACCTAGCATCCGAGAACGTTAATTGGAAGGGGTATTTCTCTATGGTTCTCCAGGCGCTTGTGGATCACCGTGGACGTTTCATTGACATTAACGCAGGCTGGCCCAGAAAGGTGCATGATGCACGCATCTTTCGGAACAGTGGCCTGTTCAGGAAGATGCAGGCCAGGACTTTTTTCCCAGACCGGAAGATCACAGTAGGGGACGTCGAAATGCCCATTGTGATCCTTGGAGACCCCGCTTACCCATTAATGCCGTGGCTCATGAAACCATACACAGGGAGCCTTGACAGCAGCAAGGAACAGTTCAACTACAGGCTGAGCCGGTGCCGAATGACTGTGGAGTGTGCTTTTGGCCATTTAAAGGGGCGCTGGCGATCTCTGTATGGGAAGCTGGACTTGGGAGAAAGCAGCATCCCCACGGTTATATTCGCGTGCTGTACCTTCCATAATATTTGTGAAGGGAAGGGTGAAAGATTGTCAGGCATGGACCTCCGAGGTTCAACGCCTGGAGGCTGAATTTGCACAGCCAGAGAGCAGGGCTACTAGAGAGGCCCAGCACAGGGCTGCAAGGATTAGGGATGCCTTGAGGGAGGAATTTGAGGCTGAAAACCAACAGTAATGTTTGGTGCCTTGCACGTGAGTGAAGTGCAGTGGCTACAATGTTAGTAGGAATCTGCGTTTCCTAAGCTGATTTGCAGTGCCTGTTTCTTTCCTGGGCTAAGGTATCTTTGACTTTCTGCAATAATAAAGACTCTTTTCAAAGCCAAGAATTCATTTATTGAAAAGAAAATTACTTTATTGACAGACACACAGCTTTTTGGGAACCTAAAAGGGCAAGGGGGTAGTGTGGGGAACTGTACAGTTACAGGCTTGAATATGTCCTGTCTGGAGTGCTGTGCAATGATGGCTGCACTTCAGGATGGCTATACTGCATGGTGAGGGAGGGGGGTTGAGTGCAGAAGGTAAGGGTCATAGTTCTCAGGGCTGGTTGGTGAACGTACAGGTGTTGGAGGCAGCTGGTGGTGGTAAGAACCTGGATGCTGGGGAAGGGGGTTTTGAGCTGACATGGGAGCACAAGGGAAAGAGCTTTGGGACAAGGGCAGCAGGGGGGGCGGGCGCGGTAGTGCTCCGCCTGCATGGTTACGAGCGCCTGGATAGAGTCCGCTTGGCGCACCAGGATCTTTATCAGCTGCTTCGTGCTTTTCTTCCTCTGCGCTGCATTTTTTCTGGTGGATCCTGCTTTCCCTTTCCCTCCAGTCCTGCACTTTTTGATTCTCTGTGAGAGATTGCTGCATAACTTTTTGCAGCATGTCTTCTTTGCTTTTTCGCAGCTTCTTCCGGAGGTTTTGTAGTCTCTCAGCCGAGATCTCAAGGTTGCATCTGTAAAGCCAAAATGCAACACTTAACAGAGGCAGCATTGTTTATACCAGACAGAGTTATTCCCCCACAGTAACAGTCTTCACAATAGCATAACTTTCCCATACCAAAGAGAGCGCACATAACCCACGGGAGCCCTGAAATGGTGAGTAAGGGGGACTGGTTCAGGGCTGTACTGGGGTTTCTGTGCATTGGGGAAAACAAACAGCTGCAGGGGGCACCTACACTGAACACTATGCCAACATTTTCCACAGGAGGTTATCCTGGAAGATATCTCGCTGCTGCGGGTCACCTGGGAAGCACGGGAGGGTCTTCTACTGCAATGCGGATTCCGCCCTGGCCCCTGTGCAGCTTGCCTGTGTCTTGCAATGGTCCCCCCACCCCTCACGGCACAGTGACGCGGCCGCATTAGCCTGACTGGGACAAGGACCACAGTGGCTCTCCCAGTAAACTTGTGCAAGCGCATTGCCCACGCTCTGGCTGAAACTTTTGAAGAGATTACCGAGGCCGATTAGCGCAACGTGATAGACCACATCAATGCGCTGTTCTGCATCTAGGCATGCAGCCCTAACCCTCCCTCCTCTCCCGAAACATTTCCATCCTGAAAATAAAAGCCGCTTACCAGGAACCTGCTCCTCTGTTTGTCCTCCACCAAGTACCGGCTGCTGCGACTGGCTACCTTCCTCCTGGCTTGAGAAGAGCTCCTGGCTGCATGCCTCCTGGGACTGTCTCCCCCCACTCCAGTACTCTCTCTCTCTCGCTTTCCTCCTCCTCCTCCCCGCCCCCCCCGCTCTGAAGTGTCCGTGGTGGTCCTTGGAGTGGAGGTGGGGTCACCCCCAAGTATCGTGTCCAGCTCTTTGTAAAAATGGCAGGTCGTGGGGGCAGCGCCGGAGTGGCGGTTTCCCTCGCGGGCTTTGCAGTAGGCACGCCGCAGCTCCTTCACTTTAACCCTGCACTGCAGTGCGTCCCGGTCATGGCCCCTTTCCAGCATGGCCTTTGATACCTGCCCAAAGGTATCGTAATTCCTACGGCTGGAGTGCAGCTGGGACTGCACAGCTTCCTCCCCCCAAACACTGATGAGGTCCAGCAACTCGCCATTGCTCCATGCTGGGGCTCGTTTGCCACGTGGAGGCATGATCACCTGGAAAGATTCACTGATTGCACTCCACGCCTGGCTGAGCAAACAGCAAGGGGATTTTAAAAATTCCCAGGGCATTTAAAGGGCAGGTCTGACGGTTGGTCACCTGAGGACAGGGCAATAGAGTTCGAACTGATGAGCAGAGTGGCTGAACAGGCATTCTGGGATACCTCTGAATACCTCTAGAGGCCAATAACAGCGCTTTTGGTGGCCACACTGGCGGAACAGCGCTGCATCAGCAGCGCTATAGTCGTTATTCCCCAGGTCGAGGTGGAGTACAACCAGTGCTGTGGCCAGGGAGATACAGCGCTGTATGTGCCTTACAAGTGTGGATGGTGAGTGAGTTGCAGCGCTGTAAAGCCATCACCAGCGCTGCAACTCTCCAGTGTAGCCAAGCCCTGAGAGCTGAATTTGCCCTCACAGACAGAAAGAAGAATAATGTTGGGGGAGTGGGGTGGAGGAAGAATGGGGGAGAAAGGAATGGGAGCATGCACACAGCCCCTGGCATGGGGAGAGTGAAGAATGGGGCACAAAGAACCACAGGTGAGGGGAAGATTGGGGAGTCCTGGTATGGGGGAAAGAGGAAGGAGAGGCAGGGGGAAGGCAGAGCCCCCTGTGCATGGGGAAGGGCATAATGAAGGTTTTCTTAGTCCCTGCCATGGGTGGAGAAGGGGCGGGGAGGGATAGCTTAGTGGTTTGAGCATTGGCCTGCTAAACCCAGGGTTGGGAGTTCAGTCCGTGAGGGGGCCATTTAGGGATTGGGGGCAAAAATCTGTCTGGGGATTTGATTGAGCAGGGGATTGGACTAGATGACCTCCTGAGGTCCCTTTCAACCCTGATGTTCTATGAATGAATGACCCTTCTATGGGGGAGGTACACAGAACCCCTGCTGAGGGGTTTGAACATTAGAGGATGCACTGAAACCTTGCTTAGAGGAGATTGAGGATGCTGATGTGGGAGGAAGGGGAATGGGAAAGGGGCACAAAACCCCAGGTCAGGAGGTTGGGGGTACCTGATATGGGGTGATAGAGGGCACACAGAGCCTCTGCTATGAGAAATAAGGGGGGCATTATGGGAAGTGGGAATGGGGGTGCACAGAGGGCTATTGATATGAGGAGAGGGAAATGGGGGACCCTGGTATGGGAGGAGGGAGAAATGGGAGCACACAGAACCCCTTTCAGGGAAGATTGGGAGGAGTTTCAGGAAGTCTCTGAAGATGGGAGGATGGCACACGAGCTTGAGGGATGCAAGGATCACTTGATGTGTGCAGTAAGCTTTCCCTACGTAAGCTATGAAGCATGCAATCCTCAAGTAAATAGTTATGAGCTCCCTAATGAGGAGAGAGGGAAATCTGGAGCTCCCTTACCGGGATCACTTCCCTCACTGAAGGGTGCTCTAAAAAATCATATGCTCCCTTGGAAGAGGTAGCTTCTTTATCAGATCAGAAAGGAAGATGGAAGCAGTGTTTAAAATAGATGTTTTATGCAGGGATGGATGGCTTGGAGGAAATTGGAACTCTTAATATTTTGCTAAGAGATATTGACAAGGCTCTGTCCTCCCATAATAAAATGTTAAAAAGTTTAAAAGCAAATTGGATTGTGCCATTTTAACTATTAACTTTCAAGCTGGTGCTATAGAATCATAGAACCATAGAATCGTAGGACTGGAAGGGACCTCAATAGGTCATCTAGTGCAGTTCTACCTTGATTGCAGTGGACTGAAGTATTATCTAGACCATCTCTGACAGGTGTCTAACCTGCTCTTAAAAAATCTCCAGTGATGGAGATTCTACAACCTCCCTAGGCAATTTATTCCAGTGCTTAACTACCCTTACAGTTGGGAAGTTTTTCCTGACGTCCAGCCTAAACTGCCCTTTCTGCAATATAAGCCCATTGCTTCTTGTCCTATCCTCAGAGGTTAAGGAGAACAGTTTTTCTCCCTCCTCCTTGTGACAACCTTTTATGTACTTGAAAACTGTCAGCATGTCCCCTCTCAGTCTTCTCTTCTCCAAACTAAACAAACCCAATGTTTTCAATCTTCCCTCATAGGTCATGTTTTCTAGACCTATCATAATTTTTGCTGCTGTTCTGTGAACTTTCTCCAATTTGTCCACATTTTTCCTGAAATGCAGTCCCCAGAACTGGACGCAATACTCCAGCTGAGGCCTAATCAACGCGGAGTAGAGCAGAAGAATTACTTCTCGTGTCTTGTTTACAACACTCCTGTTAATACATCCCAGAACGATGTTTGCTTTTTTTTTGCAACAGTGTTACACTATTGACTCGTATTTAGCTTATGATCCACTATGACCCCCAGCTCCCTTTCTTCAGAACTCCTTCCTAGGCAGTCATTTCCCATTTTGTATGTGTTCCTTCCTAAGTGGAGTACTTTTCATTTCTCCTTATTGAATTTCATCCTGTTTGCTTCAGACCATTTCTCCAGTTTGTCCAGATCATTTTGAGTTAAAATCCTATCCTCCAAAGCACTTGCAACCCTTCCCAACCCCATTGTCCACAAACTTTATAAGTGTACTCTCTATGCCATTATTTAAATCATTGATGAAGATTCTTCACACAATGTAGTCAACCTGTGGAACTCTTTGCCAGAGGACGTTGTGAAGACCAAGACTGTAACAGGGTTAAAAAAAGAACTAGATAAATTCACGGAGTATAGATCCATCAATGGCTATTAGCCAGGATGGGCAGAGGTGGTGTCCCTAGCCTCTGTTTGCCAGAAACTGGGAATGGGTGACAGGGGATGGATCACTTGATGATTACTTGTTCTGTTCATTTCCTTTGGGGCACCTGGAATTGGCCACCATCGGAAGACAGAATACTGGGCTAGATGGACCTTTGGTCTAACCCAGTATGGACATTCTTATGTTCTTATATTGAACAGAATCAGACTCAGAACTGATCCCTGTAGGATCCCACTTGATATGCCCTTCCAGCTTGACTGTGAACCACTGATGATTACTCTCTGGGAATGGTTTTCCAGCCAGTTATGTACCCATCTTATTGTAGTTGCATCTAGGTTATATTTCTTTAGTTTGTTTATGAGACGGTCATGCAAGACCGTATCAAAAGCCTCACTAAAGTCAAGATATATAACATCTATTGCTTTACCCTTATCCGCAAGGCTTGTTACCCTGTAAAAAATTCTGTTTGGTTGGTTTGACGTTATTTGTTCTTGACAAGTCCATGCTGACTCTTACTTATCACCGTATTATCTTCTAGGTGTTTGCAAATTGATTGCTTTATTATTTGCTCCATTATCTTTCCGGAAACTGAAGTTAAGTTGACTTGTCTGTAATTTCTGGGTTGTTCTTTCTTTCTTTCTTTCTTTCTAGATTGGCACTATATTTTTCCCTTTTCTCGTCCTCTGGAATCTTTCCCATCTTTGACTTTTCAAAGATAATCACTAATGGATCACTAATCATTATGTCTGTGTCCAGTGGAGTGCTGACTTGCAAGAATGCTGACTTCGCATACAAGTTTCAGAACAATCAAAAGAAAATTCAGACCCTACAGTTCAGAGGCAGTGGACATTTTGGTAATGGCCCAGATAGAGCAGTTGAAGATTTAATCTTGTATTATCCTGAGGCAGAGAGAGACAAAAAGGTTTCCTGAGTTATATCCATTTGTTTTCAAAAGCCAAAAAAATTCTTCAGAAGATTATGCTAGCCTTATAGATATAGGACCGGGTTTTCAAAAGTATTCAGTACTCACAATTGGGGCTCAAAAGAGATTAGTTTCCGTTTAGTCACTCCAAAATGTAGTGGCTAGATTTTAAAAACTGTTTAATGCTCTGTAGATTCTATTGTTTTCAAATTCATAAGCTGCATTTTGCAGTGCAATTCAAGATGGAATTTTTTTTTTGGTGTATAATATTTGTACAACAGAGATTTTTTTTAAAGCATCTGTAGCTCTGCAAGACTGATCATCCATATACCTATTGCAACATCTTGTAAGATTAACAACCAAATACGTTCAGTTTGATATCTCCATGATCCCAAAGTTTCCTTATTTTGCAGCATTTTATCAGGAATGTTCTCTAGCATGTAAACTGTATTGGGTGGTAAAACCAAGTCTTTTTTCCAAAGACCCACATTAAAAATAAAAATATAATTCTCACATAGTTGATCAGAGTTATATCATAAATCTTTGAGTCATCTACAAACATTCCAGGCTCTTCTTAGTTATTCTGGGATCTTTTCTGCAATACTGGAGGTGGCCTACATATATTTGTCTCTGGAATGCAACAGAAATTTGTTTTTATAGTGGCTAGAACGTCTTATTCAGCCTCATCAGGTAACCAAACAAATCATTTGACTCTTAAATGTCTTCTTGTTTTTACTTAGGCTATGTCTACACTGGGCAACTGTGCTGCTGTTGTTAGACGCTTATTACAGTGACGGAAGGGGTTCTTCATTCACTGTCGTAAATCCATCTTTCTGAGAGGTGGTAACTAGGTTTATGGAACAATTTGTCTGTTGACTTAGTAATGTCTACCCTGGAGCTTAGGTTGGCTTAACTACATTGCAGAAGGTGTGACATTTTTCACAGCACAGAACAATGTAGTTAAACTGACCTAAATTTGTAGTATAGACCAGCCCTATATGTCTTACTCTCTGTTACATAGGAAATCCTGGCTTTCTGTCTTCTTGCAGTGGATCCAAGAACATTTTCTGAAGAAGAAACCCTCCCTTCTGGATAATTTTAGGAAAATATTGTGTCTGATGGATTAAACTTTGCTTATCTTTTCAAACAACTGGATCTGAATTGAGCCACTGTAGTGAGAAATGTCATGTGAACCAGATGTCTTTGCAGAGAAAGTGATCAAAGAGCCAGAAACATCTTCAGATCTCGTATTTTACAGAATTGGGTCATTCTCCATTTAGCGAATGCTGCAGTGATGGCTCACCTCACTAGTCATGGCAGATGAAGTGTAGCCCTGCTCAGGGAGACATTGCTTATCTTGAAATGAGCAGAAAAGATGTTCTGTGATGTTAAAGCACTCCACATACTATGCTGGTGATGCAGCAAAGAATCCTGTGGCACCTTATAGACTAACAGACGTTTTGCAGGATGAGCTTTCGTGGGTGAATACCCACTTCTTCGGATGCAAGTAGTGGAAATTTCCAGGGGCAGGTTTATATATGCAAGCAAGAAGCAAGCTAGAGATAACGAGGTTAGTTCAATCAGGGAGGATGAGGCCCTGTTCTGGCAGTTGAGTGAAAACCAAGGGAGGAGAAACTGGTTCTGTAGTTGGCAAGCCATTCACAGTCTTTGTTTAATCCTGAGCTGATGGTGTCAAATTTGCAGATGAACTGGAGCTCAGCAGTTTCTCTTTGAAGTCTGGTCCTGAAGTTTTTTTGCTGCAGGATGGTCACCTTAAGATCTGCTATTGTGTGGCCAGACACCATGCAAGGCACTGCATTTAGCCGTATGGAGTGGAAATCCAACCTTATGAAGAAACTTGCACAAATACGGACGGATATCATCTTCCTTTCCAAATGTAAACGGATGGACATCGTACCTAGTGGACTAAAGGTAAAAAATCCACTGCTATCTACGTACTACACAGACCACAGTGAGAGATTATGCCATACTCTATCAAAGAAACTGAGGAACCACCTGATCAGCATCCTATACAGCAAACAGGAAAACATCAAAAAAGAGCTCTCCAACCTGGAGACTCTTATCAATAACCAAACTTCCATACAAACGGATTTCACTAAAATAAGACAGGAGATCTACATTACTCACTTCACCTCTCTACAAAGGAAAAAGGACTGTAAGCTGGTCTAAACTCCTACCTGCTACATGGGGCCACAACCATGGTACCCCTAACCCACCCAGCAATATCGTCAATCTATCCAACCACACACTCAGCCCAGAAGAAACGTCTGTCCTATCTCGGGGACTCTCTTTCTGCCCTGCCACCCCCACCAATATGATACAGTTCTGTGGTGATCTGGAAGCCTACTTTCGCCGTCTCCGACTCAAAGAATACTTTCAGGACAACACTGAACAGCGCACTGATACACAGTTACCCTCCCACCAACAGCACAAAAAGAAGAACTCCACATGGACTCCTCCTGAGGGTCGAAATGACAGTCTGGACCTATACATTGAATGCTTCCGCCAATGTGCACAGGCAGAAATTGTGGAAAAACAACATCGCTTGCCTCATAACCTAAGTCGTGCAGAACGCAATGCCATCCACAGCCTCAGAAACCATCCTGACATTATAATCAAAGAGGCTGATAAAGGAGGTGCTGTTGTCATCATGAACAGGTCTGACTACCAAAAGGAGGCCGCCAGACAACTCTCCAACACCAAATTCTACAGGCCACTTCCCTCAGATCCCACTGAGGAATACACTAAGAAACTGCACCATCTACTCAGGACACTCCCTACACCAACACCGGAACAAATCAACATACCCTTAGAGCCCCGACCAGGGCTATTCTATCTACTGCCCAAAATCCACAAACCTGGAAATCCTGGACGCCCCATCATCTCGGGCATTGGAACTCTCACTGAAGAACTGTCTGGATATGTGGACTCTCTACTCAGACCCTGTGCCACCAGCACTCCCAGCTATCTCCGTGACACCACTGATTTCCTGAGGAAACTACAATGCATTGGTGACCTTCCAGAAAACACCATCCTGGCCACCATGGATGTAGAGGTTCTCTACACAAACATCCCATACGCTGATGGAATACAAGCTGTCAGGAACAGTATCGCTGATGATGCCACAGCACAACTGGTTGCTGAGCTCTGTGCCTTTATCCTCACACACAACTATTTCAAATTTGATGACATTATATATCTCCAGATCAGTGGCACCGCTATGGGCACCCGCATGGCCCCACAATATGCCAATATTTTTATGGCTGACCTGGAACAACGCTTCCTCAGCTCCCGTCCACTCACGCGCCTTCTCTACCTATGCTACATTGATGACATCTTCATCATCTGGACCCATGGGAAGGAGACTCTGGAAAAATTCCACCACGATTTCAACAGCTTCCACCCCACCATCAACCTCAGCCTGGACCAATCTACACGGGAGGTCCACTTCCTAGACACTACGGTGCAAATAATTGATGGTCACATTAACACCACCCTATACCGAAAAGCTACCGACTGCTATGCCTACCTTCATGCCTCCAGCTTCCATCCCGGGCTCACCACAAGATCCATTGTCTACAGCCAAGCACTGAGGTACAACCGCATCTGCTCTAACGCCACAGACAGAAGAAGTGGGTATTCACCCACGAAAGCTCATGCTGCAAAACGTCTGTTAGTCTATAAGGTGCCACAGGACTTTTTGCTGCCACAGACAGAGACCAACACCTACAAAATCTCCACCACGCATTCTCAAAACTACAGTACCCGCACGAGGAAATAAGGAAACAGATCAACAGAGCCAGACGTGTACCCAGAAGCCTCCTACTGCAAGACAAACCCAAGAAAGAAACCAACAGGACTCCACTGGCCATCACATACAGTCCCCAGCTAAAACCCCTCCAGCGCATCATCAGGGATCTACAACCCATCCTGGACAATGATCCCACACTTTCACAGGCCTTGGGTGGCAGGCCAGTCCTCGCCCACAGACAACCTGCCAACCTGAAGCATATTCTCACCAGTAACTGCACACCGCACCATAGTAACTCTAACTCAGGAACCAATCCATGCAACAAACCTCGATGCCAACTCTGCCCACATATCTACACCAGCAACACCATCACAGGACCTAACCAGATCAGCCACACCATCACCGGTTCATTCACCTGCACGTCCACCAATGTAATATATGCCATCATATGCCAGCAATGCCCCTCTGCTATGTACATCGGCCAAACTGGACAGTCTCTAAGGAAAAGGATAAATGGACACAAATCAGATATTAGGAATGGCAATATTCAAAAACCTGTAGGAGAACACTTCAACCTCCCTGGCCACACAATAGCAGATCTTAAGGTGACCATCCTGCAGCAAAAAAACTTCAGGACCAGACTTCAAAGAGAAACTGCTGAACTCCAGTTCATCTGCAAATTTGACACCATCAGCTCAGGATTAAACAAAGACTGTGAATGGCTTGCCAACTACAGAACCAGTTTCTCCTCCCTTGGTTTTCACTCAACTGCCAGAACAGGGCCTCATCCTCCCTGATTGAACTAACCTCGTTATCTCTAGCTTGCTTCTTGCTTGCATATATAAACCTGCCCCTGGAAATTTCCACTACTTGCATCCGAAGAAGTGGGTATTCACCCACGAAAGCTCATGCTGCAAAACGTCTGTTAGTCTATAAGGTGCCACAGGATTCTTTGCTGCTTCTACAGAACCAGACTAACATGGCTACCCCTCTGATACTATGCTGGTGATTTCAGTCTCAGAGCAGACTAGTAGTATGAGCAGAGGGGTAGCCGTGTTAGTCTGGATCTGTAAAAGCAGCAAAGAGTCCTGTGGCACCTTATAGACTAACAGGCGTATTGGAGCATGAGCTTTCGTGGGTGAATACCCACTTCGTCGGAGCAGACTAGGTCAGCCACTCTACTTTAAATGCTGGAGAACGGAACCTCAGTCCACAAGTATTACACCAGAATTGCAGAATGTAGATAACTCTAAATAACAGAGATGTTTGCTTATGAGTTCCATCTGTAAGTTCTTTTATCTTTGCACTTGGAGTGGGGGGGGAAGAGGAATCTGACTAGTCTTAGGGATGTATAGATTTACTGTTCCTGAAAATCACAGCAAACTCTATATGTTCCTTCCTTTTTCCTTTCATTATTCCAAAGGTCCTGAGAAAGTATCAGTGACCAAATGAAACTGATTTCCACAGCCCCAGTGTGGCTCTGAATAAATTGGTTTGTGGACCTGACCTTATTGTCATCACCCAGTTCCATTACATCCTCACAAAAGCAACCTATTGTCTCTCTAGCACCTATCTCAGGAGCCTATCCAAAAGGGTTATGATTTGTGGTACCTTGATTCTGAAGTGCTATGCAATGTCAATATCCTTCTTGAGTCTGAGGAAATTAACGGAAGATAGATTGCTGAAGAACCTTCTCCAGAAGACAATGAGTATCTCCTCATCCATGGGGTGAGGGATAGCTCAGTGGTTTGAGCATTGGCCTGCTAAACCCAGGGTTGTGAGTTCAATCCTTGAGGAGGCCACTTAGGGATCTGGGGCAAAAATTGGTCCTGCTAGTGAAGGGAGGGGGCTGCACTCGATGACCTTTCAAGGTCCCTTCCAGTTCTAGGAGATTGGTATATCTCCAATTATTATTATTATCAGACACATAGAAAAACATAAACTGTTGAGCAATAGTCAACATGGTTTCTGTAAAGGGAAATCGTGTCTTACTAATCTATTAGATTTCTTTGAAGGGGTCAACAAACATGTGGACAAGGGCGATCCAGTGGACATAGTGTACTTAGATTTCCAGAAAGCCTTTGACAAGGTCCCTCACCAAAGGCTCTTACGTAAATTAAGCTGTCATGGGATAAAAGGGAAGGTCCTTTCATGGATTGAGAACTGGTTAAAGGACAGGGAACAAAGGGTAGGAATTAATGGTAAATTCTCAGAATGGAGAGGGGTAACTAGTGGTGTTCCCCAGGGGTCAGTCCTCGGACCAATCCTATTCAATTTATTCATAAATGATCTGGAGAAAGGGGTAAACAGTGAGGTGGCCAAGTTTGCAGATGATACTAAACTACTCAAGATAGTTAAGACCAAAGCAGATTGTGAAGAACTTCAAAAAGATCTCACAAAACTAAGTGATTGGGCAACAAAATGGCAAATGAAAATTAATGTGGATAAATGTAAAGTAATGCACATTGGAAAAAATAACCCCAACTATACATACAACATGATGGGGGCTAATTTAGCTACAACGAGTCAGGAAAAAGATCTTGGAGTTATCGTGGATAGTTCTCTGAAGATGTCCACGCAGTGTGCAGAGGCGGTCAAAAAAGCAAACAGGGTGTTAGGAATCATTAAAAAGGGGATAGAGAATAAGACTGAGAATATATTATTGCCCTTATATAAATCCATGGTACGCCCACATCTCGAATACTGTGTACAGATGTGGTCTCCTCACTTCAAAAAAGATATTCTAGCACTAGAAAAGGTTCAGAAAAGGGCAACTAAAATGATTAGGGGTTTAGAGAGGGTCCCATACGAGGAAAGATTAAAGAGGCTAGGACTCTTCAGCTTGGAAAAGAGAAGACTAAGGGGGGATATGATAGAGGTATATAAAATCATGAGTGATGTTGAGAAAGTGGATAAGGAAAAGTTATTTACTTATTCCCATAATACAAGAACTAGGGGTCACCAAATGAAATTAATAGGCAGCAGGTTTAAAACAAATAAAAGGAAGTTCTTCTTCACGCAGCGCACAGTCAACTTGTGGAACTACTTACCTGAGGAAGTTGTGAAGGCTAGGACTATAACAATGTTTAAAAGGGGACTGGATAAATTCATGGTGGCTAAGTCCATAAATGGCTATTAGCTAGGATGGGTAAGAATGGTGTCCCTAGCCTCTGTTCATCAGAGGATGGAGATGGATGGCAGGAGAGAGATCACTTGATCATTGCCTGTTAGGTTCACTCCCTCTGGGGCACCTGGCATTGGCCACTGTCGGTAGACAGATACTGGGCTAGATGGACCTTTGGTCTGACCCAGTATGGCCATTCTTATGTTCTTGTGTTTTTGGTGCAAACTATCTGACTTCTTTAGCTTTCTCCAATGCAACCTAGAGCAAGATCTGTCTCAAGTACCATTTTCAAAAGGTCAACATTCTCAAATTTATTTCTGTCTTAGGATCTACTGAGTGCATTTCTCTCATCCCTTAGTAAGGTGTTTTCTAAAAGCAGCCAAGCAACTGAGACAGAAATTCTATGGAGTTCACTCCTCCTTTGTAGCTTACTGGTGTTTAAAAGCCTGTGTGAATTACTGACACTGTTTGCTGCATAAAAGGGAATTTTTCCCATGTCTGTATAATCGATTTCCATGAGAAATTCCAGTGGTCCATAGGCTTATGCAGATACTGGTGTTCTTTATTTGACATGCAAACAGTTTTGCAGCATGTTAATTTTAGGAAAGTTGCTTTTCTAGTTCCTGTTTAATTTGGTAATGGTGACTACTTTTTTCAGGAGATTGTTTGTTTTTACTTCTGGTAGTCACTGCCTGTCTTATTTGTTCTGAGGAGAACCCATTCGTATGGGCTACCTAATGTAATTTTGTAGAAACTCATTTTAAAGGTAGAACATTTTTTGAACTTTGTCCTATAGTAATTACCAAAGCAACTGCCTTTTAAATTATTTATTTTACAGCTCCCCAAATTGTGCTACTCTCTTCATTATACATATAAATTGTATGTGGTTCTTGCCCCCAGAGAATTTACAGTCTATTTTGTCATATTATACAAAGAAGGGAAACCACATCTGTGGGTTTGAGTAGGAGGGAAAGGAAAGACAAAGCAATATGATTATATTTCCTAACCACCACATCCATGAATTGATCAGTTTTAATTTTAATAAATCTTGGTTATTCAAGATTTATTTATTTTTTTAAATAACAAAACTGCTCAGCTGTGCTATTCACATACTTTGCTGAGCAACCTTGTATTCCACAATATCTTAACTGGAGATCAGATAAAGTGTGTGAGTTAACAGCCCCTTATTTAAATCTCTGGATGCTGTGAATTTGGTATCAACTAAATAATTATCTTGTGTGGTATTGATGGTCAGAATTTGTTAACAAGGTTCAGGCCCTTGCTTGAAGTGTGATTTAGGGGAGACCAGGAGGGTTCTCTTTTAGAGAGCAAGCATATGGTCTCTCTCTCTCTCTTTTTTTTTTTTAAATTACAAACATGTCCTTAGTGTGTGATAAGTACATTTAAAAAAAAAAGAGAGAGAGAGAGATAAAGTAAAGCATTATTGTTTGAGAATAGTCTTGCTCTGGCATAGAAATGGACTGGATGACTAAATTGATGTGTTCTATCTTTAGCCGCTAATTCTATAAACCTTGTTTATAGTAGTAATACTTGTATTTTCATTTTTTTCTTTACAAGATCAAAGTTTAATCACGCTAGTGTTTTGATTATATATAGGTTTTCCTTTTAGGATGTCTATTCAGTCAAACAAACAATTTAACTTAGAATTATAGTAAGATCCCTATTATCTAAATTTAAGCAATGTTGGTAAGGTTATTTGGGCATTTGTATAATGGAGCATTACTGGCAAAAAAAGTCTCTAGGAAGGGGAATTCTTTGCAGTGCATGATTCTGAGGGTTTAGATAATCAGAATCTTTCCGTACCTTCAGTATGTATGGAGGTGAGTGCTGAAGTACATTTCCACGTACGTGACGTGATTCTAAAAGAAATTCACACCCTTAGTCTCTAGGTGGCAGCACCAGATACTATTTTCCTTTTGTTTCACAAAACCTCTGATGAGCAAAGGTATAAGTATATAAACTTTTCTGTTTGCATAGCTTCCAAAAAACGCTGATTTTTAAGACTAATCTCAATTTTTTAAAGATAATATTAATTTTAGGTAGTCTACAGAAATCAGTAAATCTGTTACCCTATCTCCAGTAGTTGCCCTAAAAATGGACACTCCTTATGACTTCTGCTTTGTTTATGTTCATCACTATAGTTTTTGGAGGAAAAAGCTGCCCTTCCCCCCGCAGTCACCTACAAAAGTTTTAACTTCAAATTATTTTAGTAACCAAACCAAAACAGTATAAACTTTCCTCATTCATTTAGTATTTTAAAACAGCAATTATAATTTCAACGGCAACGTCTTTCTTTTCTTGTATATTTCTGTCATACAAAGGTAAATCTCTTTGGTTTATCTTCACCATTACTTAAATTCTGAAGGTTTTTTTGTTTTTTTTTAATCATGAATACATCCTCTCCATTTTTTAAGGTTAAAAAACTGACCTGTAGTCCAGAGCCTTAATGATAGTAAAGTGTTCAGTATGAAACTAAATCTGAAATAATTGGCAAGCCCATATGATTTTGCCAATGTCATGGAAAGATAAGAGTCAAAAGCAGAAGTTTATTGCTTACAACTCTTGGGGCCTTCTTTTTAAAAAAAAATGTATTACAAAGGGAAGAGGAGCAGTTTTTCCATTCTTTAAATATTCCATGCTGTGGTTTTGTTTACTAAAATAGGGCATTCTGCCTTGCTGTGGAGGATGCAACTTGGTATTCTGAAATGGATTAAGTAACCAAGTAACAATCCATGAAAGGAAATAATAGATAATATAGGACCCAATTCAGCAAGAAAATCAATTAATGTAGGCATGTTTTTTAAGCACCTGATGAGTCCCATTGATTTCAGTGAGACTATTCACATGGATTAAGTAAGGTTTACTTTGCTGAATCATCACCATGATTCTTCTGTTTTCCCCAATCAAAATAGCTAGTCAAATGATAGATTTTTTTCAAAAGTAGAAGATTATTACCTATTTGTTTGAGGTTTTACCCATGTGTCTCTACCTACCTCGTCCCACCATTTTTCACAACCTGAATGTTGGAAAATCAGAGTTTAACTAAAGTCTGTGGACTTCCTCAGAAAGGGCAAAGTATGATATCCCTTCTTTAATTTTTATTTAGTGAAAGGGATTATCTGAGTGTAGTGAACGATCCTTTGAGAAAGAATTAAAGATATATTTGTAATTGGAATTTACTGCTATTTCTACATTAAAGTAGCCATCACTACCTTTTACTCCATTTCTACATTTCCAACAAAGAGAGAGCGTTCATATTGTACATATGTCCTTGCACTCATCGTTATTGTCTTAGACCTCAGATAGACCACCTTTTGTTTTTCCCTCTGAGAATCGTATAAAGAAAATGTTGAGGAGGAGGAGAGAAATTTTAAATAAAACTTTTATCTACTACTTGTCTTGCAGAACATTTGTCTTTTTCAAAGTGTACGGATGAACTTATTGTTTAAATAAACATGCTGTCTCCCATAAGGGACCCTGTGTACCATGGAGTGTGCGACAGTTGCTATTAGAAATGTTCTTTTATTTCTAATGACCTGTAAAAATCTATACTAAGTTTAAAAATCTAATTTGGTATGATGTTAGCCTTTAATCATGTTAATTGTCTTTGTGTTATATATATATATATATGGAGGAAATTCTTAAAATGCTCATCTGGGATAAGTTTTTAATTGAAATTAAATAGGTTAAACTGGTATTTTGTTTGCAATACACTTCTTTCTTTTGCTTTAAATCTGACCCATTTATTAGTTATAGAAAAAAAATAGTGTAATGATTAAAAAATTAGTTGCAGAATTTTTTATTTTGTGATACATTTAAATGGTGTTATACATACAAGTTTAATTGAATTCAATTTTGTGCCAAGGTGAGTTCTTTAGGTTTATAAATATTGTTTCTTTTCACTTGGTAAGACAAAGACTTCAATCTTATAAAGAAGTGGAGCTGGATGCTCATCCTTTTCCAACTTCCCTAAAATCATTGCTAAATTGTTGGATTTCACACTTACTTAAACAATGTGAGATGACACATTTTACTTCCTTACTTCGCTTAATTTTCTTAAACTTTCACTTTATTCTGAAAATATTCCTTTTTAGAAATGTTTTATAAGACCTTTTTCTTTTATAATAAAGTAAGCCATTGTTCCTGAACATTTTGTCATATGTCTGTATTAGAATATAAATTTTGATGGACATTTATCTAGATTGTCTTTACCTGGGTTAAAAATAAATTGCAGATCAAGTAACTAGTCCTTTTTATAAAAAAAAAAAAAAAAAAAAAGAGTTAAACACTGCTAAAAACACCTCAAGAAATGTGAAATTCACCAGCTTTACTTTGACCCTCAGATAACTAGGGAAAATGAACTTTGTGCTTATGTTTTGGGTTTTTTTTTTTTATTGAGTCAGTATTTTTAGGATTTTTTTTATATATTTGTTTAAATTCTGGGTTCTGGCAACCAGAAATAAATCATTTTGTCTCCAACGCTGCCTTTTTAAATGCTGCTCCTGAATTTTAACCACTGCATTAGATTGAAACCTACATGCTGTTAACCACTGAGCCAAAATGAAATCGACCACTGCATTGAAATCAGAGTTGGCAGTTGTATACGGACTTGAAGGAGTTGGTAATAGCAGTGCACCCGTGTTTCTTTAATGGGGTTTTTATTCTCTGTTTTCAGTTTTAATGGTCTCATTTTGATTTAAAGACTGTTTCTTAATAATGATGCACATTTTATTGAAATATTTTCAGTGTAACTTAAAAAGAAAATAACAATAAAACCATCCGCTAGGAGTGGTTTCCTCAGAAACAAAATGTTCTGTTGCATACTCCCATGATGGATAATGCAGTGTGCTTCTTTTATTTATAAAGCAATCTTGTATAAAAAGATAAGTGATTTCTTCGTGTTACGTGAACCTTATCTTAGGTTAAACATTGTAAAATGTATTTATATTTTTTAAAGCAATCCTTTCCTGAGGATTTTACTTTCTGAATTTACATTTTTGTGACCCATTTTGAAGCTGTTATACCAAATCTAAGGGAAAAAAACTGACCTAGATGAATTGCTTACTTCGGTCTTGGAATTTTTATTTCTTATTAATAGGACTGGATCCCTCCCAATTCAAAGTCCATCACCATTACCATAAAGATGAGGAGAATGATGCCTTACTTGGTGGCCCAGCTCAGCTCACTGATGAGGAGAAATATAGGGATTGTGAAAGATTCAAGTTTTCCTGTCCAAGATGTGGAACAGAGAACATTTATGACAATGTCTTTGATGGTTCGGTTAGTTTTTGGTCTTTTTGTTTCCCTAGTAGGTTTGAAAAAAAGGCTTCCTGTAGAAAAAGGAGCTTTTCAAACAAGGGTCATTGGAATTTGGACTGGGGAAAGACACTGTTTTGGTTCTGTTATTGATAACTTTGGATCAGAGATTGTCAGTGCTGAATCCTATTCCATTCACACATTTCGGCATTGTACTCTGGAAGCATTTGTCAGATTAATGAAGCCAAATGGTGCATCTGCTTTGGTTTACAAATAGAAGTTAGTGTAATTTTTTTATATTTAATATTTCTTAACTTTGTAACTTGCAATTTTCTATTTCATGAAGCCTCCTTGTAGCAATAACATTTTCTTATCCTAAATCATATTAATTGGAACATAGTGTTTTTGAAAATCAGTGTTTTTCTTTTTACATCCCACTTCCCTTCTTGACAGAAAGGTACTTCTGCGCTATCTTTCCTGCTGTCTTTGTATATCAGACATAAAAAGTCATAGGGGATGCATTCCTGTCAAGAAGTGCTGCCAAAAAATGTATCTCTGACCTTGGCTCAGAACTTGAAATAGGGCCAGGTATTTAACTCTGCTGCGATGTTATGCATGGACTAGTCATTGGCAAATTAGCAGGCTGCAGAGTAGTGAAAACCTTGAAAGTTAAAGCAAATATATCTTTTATCTAAATTAAAAGTAATTATTTTAAGTTAATTTGGACAAACAGCAGATGTTTCGCATTTTTTGAATCAAAACAAAGCAGTCATTGGAAGCAAGCAAGAGGAAAGGACAGACACAGATCAGCAATGCTTTGTAAATCCTTGACTTATGCTTCATTACAGCTGTAAATACGATAGTTAATTGCATGGAGGCTTGACGACTTGCAGATGGGCTAACTGTAGAAGAGCTTATGTCAAGCTCTAAAATCTCTTCCACCTGGAATTGCTTAGTGTTCTGAGTGAGATTTTAGCCAGATCGGATCAGAAAAACATGGATTTGAAATATTAACAGGAAAAAAATCCCTCACAAACTGTTACAATCATACAGCCATATAGGGTGTTCCTTTACAATGAGAATTTCACTAACTTAATTTTAGCTATTTACAATCAATCTTTAGGATCTGAAAACTCAATTTCACATGTGTGAAGATATGCAAAATGGTCCAGTTGACAATTAATGTACAGTCTATGATTTTAGTGGATGACATGGTATAAACCTTTAATATTATTCTTTGTACTTTTAAAAATTATTAAATGAGCCTGAAACAAAAAAGAGAGCTTAATGATGTACACTCTTGTAGCACATCTTCACATTTGATGCTTATAGGAATGATTCCAAGACTACGATCAATAGTCTTGAGAAGGATGTTGGTGTCCTTGATAAAAGTGATAAGCCTGTCTTTTTCAGGGGAATTGATTTTACTATAGATTTCACTAGTTTATTTTTATTCAACATCATTAGTTGAATGATAAAGTCTGAAACAAGTGATTTGTTAAGTTCCCCAAATGACATTTGTTTAAGAGAACAGTGAGAAGACTGTACATCCTAGTGGAGAAGAATCTTTAGGGATGGAGAAGCCAATTGTCATGGGACAGGAGGAAGGAAGACCTCTGTTGGGGATTAAATTGAAGAAGGGTTTTACAATATTTTGTCTCTTTATGCATTGCTAGCGTATATTTGTGTATATACTGTATACACACTCTCATGTGATAACTTTATAGTGGTTTTGTGATTGTTTTCAACATTATTTTAATCTGCAGGGAAAGCTTATGGAACCCAGCTTGCAACAGTGCAGTAAGAAAGAATGTGATGAGTCCCCTTTCAACTATATGATTCAAATGAACAACAAACTACTCTTGGATATTAGACGTTACTTAAAAAGCTACTATAATGTAAGTATCCAAAAAGTATTCTTTACAATGTTAAGTTAATTATCAGTTCTCTAATGGGTACTCAGTTTTTCTTGGGGTCACAGAGTATTCATTTTGTGCAATACTGGTTACTGTGCTTTATAGTAGCTGCAAACAACTTCCCCCCCCATAACTAATGTGATTTTTATTCTCATTAAAATAGATTGATGGATGTTAAATCCTAATTTTAAATACTTCTTGTTTCCAAAATAAATTTTAACATTCCCCAGTCTAAAGGATATGATAGATAAGAACATCTTAAATTTTTGCATATAAGTTATTGGCCATGTCACCGATAGAGTAGATCTTTGTATTTTAAGTTTATTTTTTGAAGAAAAGATGACTGTAATGCATTGAGAAAAATCTATGAAGGTAGGGATTTGAGCATGCAAATACCAACTTTTCTTTTAAACTAAATCTGGTTCAAGATGCATTATTTAATGAACAGCCTATTAATTTGAGAAAAGAGGCCTTGTCCACTAATAATGTTCTGAAGGATGACAGAGAGAATAACTTCTTACTATCTCTGTGGGTTATGAAGGTTTCTTTCTGACTTGCAAGGTTTTTTGAACCACTTTGATACAATTTTTTTTAATCAAACATGTTGAAACCAGACACAAGCATAAAGGTTTTGGCATTTTTGGCATTATACAGCCTCTTCCAAGCAGCATGAAGAAGGCTGTTTAATAGCAAAATGTTACTGTCTATTCTTGATGTATCCATTTGTGGTTCAAAAATGTAAATAAAAGATATCGTATGGATTAAATTGCTCCGTGGCTCTTATAAATTGGACACAACCACTTCTTAGGTATCAAAGTATTCAGATGTCATGGGACTAATTGAGTCACTTTTATAGTGTACAGACAAACTTAATATGAACTTAAGTATGATTCTATATATACAATGAAAATGTGTATCTACTGAAATGAGTTCATTTTCTTTTTTAGTTGCAACATAAATTGTAACTAGATCCTGGAGCAGGTTTATGGTGAGATGGGTTGGGAATGTTTCTGTGAAATGGTAAAGGATATTTGTTTTATAATAGTCCATGTGGGAGCTTCAGATGCTCAGCGCTTCTGAAAATAAGGCCTTAGGTGTATAAAGCTGAGTAACCAAAATTAGACTCTGTTTTTGAAAATTTAGTCTTTTGAGTGGCTTACCAAATTGATGGTTCCTTTGGTTGAATATTACAAAACGTTTGCAGGGAAGTACAGTAGTAATAATTTTTTCTAGTAGCTCCAGTTTATGCTTATGTTCTAATAGCTCTCACTTGGGTACTGTTTTTTCCCTCTGTATTAATTCTTAACACATTTAAAGTAAATGTTTCCATACTTATCACATTGCCAGTGGAAAAAAATTCTCAGTTCCTTTAAGAATTCTTTTAAAAAAAATCTCAATTCCTTTATATTTGTTTGTAGTATTTGACGGCCCTATTTTCAGAGAGCCAAACATTTTTTGCCATGTTTCAATTTAGTCACTTAATTACAAGTGCGAATAAGTTGCTCCTTCATATGAAAGTTGAAGGCATTGGCAAATGGTTTGAATAGGCAACACTATACCGAACGTATGGGTTTGAGACCTCATATTTAACCTTAACCTAGCAGAAGCTTCCTTTCAAAGTTCATCTGTTTCCAAAATGGACGTTCAAATAACATAATTATTGTTGCGTAATGAAATTTGTTTTATTAAGGCAATATATCAAAGCATGTAGCTTTAGTATAAAAGTTGCTTACCTGCTAAACTTTTCTAGATTTGATGCATTTAAATTGTTATAATTATTTAACAAGTGCTAAGCACATTTCGAGCACTTAATGTGCAAGAAAATATTACATGCACAGAATGTACAATACCGAACACATTGAAAGAGACAAATTGTGTGCAAGTTAAGGGGAAAGAGTTAGTATTGCACTATGCTCTGTCCATATCAATAAACGTCTTGCTGTAGATTTGTTCCACATCATTATGAAATCAAGTTATAAATCAAAACCGAAAGTGCCATTGTTTGAATGCTGCCAAACGATTAGAAAGGTTCATTACATTCTAACTTTTTAAATATCCTTTTCCATGGTCCATAGAAATTGTGATTGAGTATAACTAATGAGCTCCTTCATGTGGAAGTTATAGCAGTGTAACAGGGAGTTCCCTGAACTTTTTGATACATTTTAATAGGAATTTATTGAGAATTGAGCTTTTAGACCAGTTGATCAAATTATTTGTACAGCATTTTGAAGGTAAAAAAGCTGTGTAAATGCCAAGTATCATTATTAGTCTCCAGAAGATTGAGATTACTGTGCTGCCAGAGCTTATTTCCAAATGGAATAGTATTTTTAGTTTGTAAAAAGGAGATTTCTTTGAGTTGGACAGGAAACCTTTATTGTATCCTAGTAATAATTAGAGAGGCAGGTGCTCTGTGAGCTTCATTGTATCTCTTTTATCCAGTACTTCTAATAGCTGTGTAACAGTTGGAGTTGAAAATTTTCAAATGACATGTTTGGGCTAAGGGAAATATATAATCTTATAAACTATAATGACATACATTCTGAGCAAAACTTTGGATGAAACTTTGAGACTTGGGTGTTGCGGATTGTTGTTGGAATGGTTGCGCCCTTCAGTTGCTCAGGAAGAGAGGTAAAGATTTAATATAGAAAAACAAATTTTTAGTTCACGTTTGTATGGCAGATATTACGATTGATTCTATAGAGATAAAATTGTACTTAAAACAGAAGTGTATCTATATGAAAATTTAAAGGTTTTGTTTTAACCTTAAATATAGTAAACTACATTTTATGAAGGTAACAGTGCCTAGATTCAGATGATTTCGTAATGCCTGTTCCAAAACCCATAGAAATCAATGGGAGTCTTTCCATTGAGTTCAATGGGCTTTGAATCAGGCCCTTAAGGATTTCAGACCACTCCTCCTTCATTCCTTATTCTGTTTAAGTGCCTTAAAAAGTCCAGCCTTGTAAATTTATCATGATAAATTTTATCAGCTTAGGTACAAAATCTGTTTGTCATGGTGCTGATAAAAATTGAATGATACTTTACTTGTAAAAGACAAAACAAAAACAAAAAAAACCCAAATAAATACACCATGCAAGTGGGCAAGTAGAACTGTGCAAGCCTGCTATAATTCCTACTGTTTTAACGCATGCATTCACCTTTTTGTAAAGTACATTTCTTTGTTGCGAAAACCAGCCTGGTTCCATTTGAACACTGAAATATTGTTTAGCTACCACAAACCGCATTTAGCATTATTCCAGTAGTTAATTCCTTAATATTAAATAACATACACCAGCCTTGATCTTAATTATTCATTTGTAACTGCAAATATATTAAGCCAAGATGACATCCAAAGATTTTCGTTTCTTTCCAGAGCTGCATTATTCTTTTGAAAGATTGATCTCAGTTTTTTAAATTCGGCTGCAGAAAAGCAAATAGAGAGAGAGAGAAATAGCTAATCTAAATTGGGAAATGAAGAGGGCTTTTTTAAGCATGAAAATTTCATCATCTTGTCAGCTGGCAGAATGCCTGCTGTGTGGATTCACAAAGGCTAAGAATTACACTTTCATGAAATTTTCCTCACTAACTGCCCTGGTTAATTTGAAAGATAACCCACTGTTTTAATTCATTCCTCAATTGGGCGGTGCAGGTTTTATTTTTGATCTGACAAAGCATTTGTGTTAATCGTTTTGGCCCTCTACTAGACACTCTTGGGATTGTGCTTTTACAATAAACGTGTCTGTGATAGCTCTTTAGTCTATTATACTTACAATAGATCCATAGAACTGGTAATTAATTCTGTACTGCTTTGGAAATGGGAAGAATAGGTGTAGCTCTGTCAAGTGCTGCTGGGAAGTTTGTTTAGCTGGTTCATTTTTGAAGTGTTACCCTCAGCCATCAATGAAACATCCATGCTGGAGAGGGGCTAGGACAGAAATCCATGACCATAAATGAGTAAACAAACCCAACTTGTACCTTGAAGAGTGAAGTAACTTAATTTATGGTATTTGCATCTAATTCTTATGTTGAAAAAGTATAACAGAAACTTCCCGTTTAAATATTTGTCTATAATGTGGACACACATTATAGAAAGAGTTTGGGGTATAAAGGTTAGCTATTCTATTGCCTTTAATTGCACATCCCAATCCATAGCCATAAGAAAATTGCAGAATCTAACACTTAACACCCCTAAATACATTTCTCATATTTCCTTTGGTTATTAAGAGAAGAAATGGATTACCAATGTAATGTCCACAAATTGAAGCTAAAAACAGTACATTACACGTGCGATCTGACTGATAGCAAAGTTCACCTTGCATTGAGTGGGTTGTTGATGAAGAACTGTTATCACACAATCACAATATTCTTTTACCTGTTCATTTAATGTACACCTGTGGTGCATCAGCAGCTTGTTTGTAGTTAAGGGATATGTTTAAATATGAGGAATTCTCAAGTTTATTTGCTATTAGTTCACAGTTACTAACACTGTAAAACCTGTTTTGACTTATGCATCTTTGTTTTATGTACAGTATTTTTTTTAAAAATGCAACTAGCCTTAAAATAAGGTGTAACAAAATGCCTTTATTTCATGGCCCTCGTCCACTGAATCACTGTACCCCACAGATGGAAGTGAGTTTGAAGGCTATTGAACACTGCTAAATAACTTTGTGCTGTTCTGCTGTGAAAATTCAGTGTTCAATAGCCCTCAAAATTTCTCATTTCTTACCTGTGGTGGGGTGGTCTGCTGCTGGCACATTAGGACTCAGTATAAAGCATATAGGTACCCTAGTTGAAGATCTCTCTTGAATTATTTTAGTTTTTGTGTATATCTTGGTTTTTGTATTAATATTTAGTACATTTAGAAAGGTGAACATTTTTTAAAAGAACGCCATTATAAGAAGTTTTAAAAAGCTTGTAAATATTGAGATTTCAATACATATCCATATAACAGTACAAAGATAACAGGTCTGGTTCTGAACCTATCTTTTCTCCCACTGCAATCAAATGCACTGCCAACAAGCTACAGGTGGACACCGCATGAACAGGTAAACACATGATTGTAAGGAATGTGATGACTGTTCTGTAATCATGTTCTCCCAAGATTAATCTGTTAGTTTTTTGGTACTAGTAACTTTAGGGTGTTTAAGCATTTGATAATGAGTAAATAAGACCAAAACACAGGAGAAATTAAGAGGTCATTTGAGGAAAGTGTTAGTCAGCTATGATGAGGAGCTGCTATCCAAGCATGAGTATTGACTATTATGGGAATACTAGTCTCCTATATATACATGGATTTATGAGGCTTTTGCAGAGTTTGGAATTACATCATTGTACTCTCACTTTATGAATCAAACACGATGGTGATGTTTCCATAATAGGGGAAGCTTCCAAGTGAAGGCAGAGCTGAAAACAAATGCAGTGCAAAGGAAAGGTAAAAGACTCATGTGGTTCTGTTAGTGGTTCCAAAGGGCCTAAGAATGAATGAAAAGAAAATCCCATCAAATTCTCAAGATTTTCTTTGGTTTTTAGTTGGTTTGCCCAATAGCATCTCCTCTGTCTTTTTCTTCATTGCAGCTGACAGCTACATTTCAACCAGAACCCTATTTTGGCTAACCACTAGGAAATAGGAGATTTACTGTTCAATGAGGAAACAATAATCAATATACCGATTGTATTGTAGCCCAAACAATCTTAGAAGCTCACATGTACACTGGACTGGAGATATGGTTTCCCAAAGGGACTCATCCTATGCAAGGGCTCTTTGGAATGATAAGCAGTTATTCATCACAGACTTCATTGTGTATTAGCTAGAATTGGTTAATCACTACTGTAACTTCTCTGTAATCTGCACCATTAAGGGAAGGTTTGAGACCTCTACCATCAAGATTACTTTTTTTAGCACAGTGTTTCAAGGTGATGGTCAATCAAGGCAACTTCACAAAAGGCACCAGCATTTTTCTTATCAGTAATGGACTGACATTTTTTTATTGGCTTTTAGTAGTCCCAATGGGTAGGAGCCCAGCTCACCAATGGTTGAGTTAATCTTGCCCAATGCCCTCAGAACCTCAGTCATTGAGACTGGGTGAAATTCAGCTAGAAAATAGGGTATGTTTATCCTTTTCTACCTGCACTGTGTAAGAATGTGCATAATTTTAACTGTGCCATTACTGACCCACTGTTCCAATAAGTGAACAGAATTGTCTTTCCGAGTGTTATGGAAACAATAAAGTCCACTTCTGGGTGCATACTATTGAAACTAGTCCATTAACAGAAACAGTGATGTGCCTTGACCGCAGCCTAGCGGTCATGATAACTATGACAAAGTGGTGCAGGTGCTATAAGAGAGGACAATCATAGTCTCATTCTAGACTTGACTGTTTCCAAGGCAATTTCAATAGCCAACCAGGAACCACTACTGGAATTCAGATTTTCATATTCATGTAATTCTCTTTTTTAGCAGTAGTTGTTGAAATATGTATTTACATCTGTCTAGGCTTAGGCTTTTTGCTATATGCCATTCAAATTTTTTATGTAATTTTGGATAGAAAAGGACCTCTAATGTGTATAACACTTGATATGATAAGGAATATGAGTCCAGTAATTACTTAAATTTGGGTACATCTAAAATTTATGAAACACAGTTACCAATTCTAACTGCAATTTTGATTGATATACTTGCACTTCTTATTCAAAGCAAATAATGCTTTTTACAGTGAATTATCAAACAGTCATATACATCTATGCTACTGATTGAAGCTCTTACTTTTGGAGGCCATTTTAACCATCTTGCTGGACGATAATCCAAAATGTAGTCCATTGACCTTGAACTTCTTACCTTGCATATGTGAGAAGATCCAAAAAGTCTCTACAGTAGAAGAGGTCACACTTCCACCAGACATGACTTCCCTTCCCACCTTGCCCTGCTCAATGTCTTGCTTCCATAGAGGCAACAGGCAGCTGGAGACTCTTGTCCTCAGAATGACATTTTTGTCAATATTTGTTGTCATCTTTACCAAAATGGTTTCAAGTGACTGGCAGTATAGAATCCTTTGGTTTGACACTACTTTTAGAAAGCTATGGGGTGTTTTTGAAAGTTGGTATAGGAGAGATTGAGGGTCTGTCTTAGTATGCATGGTCTCTTTTCAGCCACAGCAGCCAAAATAGCAGATAAGTCTCTTAATGCTGTTGGTAAGGCCTCCTCACGGCCAGACCTAGTGTTCCTTGCTCAAAGGCCTCAGGAGGTGAAGGAACAAACAATAACATTAACGGCTAATACAGCTCCTGCACAGGGAAAACAGTCTAACCTTCACATTCCTCTGTCAGAGTAGGTAGGCCTGTCTATGCTAAGTGCTAAGACAAAGTAAGTTGGGCAGATACCAGAACAAGATAAGAAGCCACCTGTAGCTGTTACTATCATCAGAAACATAAGTGTCTGTAACTGAGGTTTACTGGCATTAATCAAGAATCAGTCCTCAATCAGAGGTATTAATTTCCAAAAAGATTTTTATAGTTTTTACCAGCTTTGGGGGGAAAAAACAGGTATTTTGTACCAAGAATCCGTTTCCTTGAACATTTTGGTTTATTCCTCTTTTAGTGTCCCCTTGCTTCAAGAAATGTTTCCATTTCAGTGAATCCTTGGAAGTCTCTAGACAGCAGAAAAAAGCAGCTAATGGAAACAAAAATGTCTATATCATCCAAGTATTCCACAATTCCCTGGAGAAGAAGAAAGGGATTAAATAATGCAGATTAGCATTCTTATTTGTAAAGTTTCCACTGCTCTCTGTTCCTTCCAAGAGTCCAGAAAATGTATTAGCCCAAACTTCATTGGACATATCTTCCTCTAATTCTTTCCTTTTCTCAAAAGAAAAAAGGGGAAAATATCAGATATAAAGATATATATTATTTTATCTATTTATCCAAGAAGGAAAGTGAAATATCTTCTTCACAATTATAAGAATCCGTCAAAGAAACCACAGATACATTGATTTTTCTTGCTTTTAAGAAAAATACAGTAGCATCTTTAAATCTTCAAAGGAAGGAAGCAGAACCCTCAAACAAAATATTTATTTTTTCCCCTCCCCTCTTTCTTAAACTGTCCCAGAAACTATTGATTTCTGGAATAGATTCAACATAAGATGTCCCTTCCAAAACAGAGACACTGTCTTAACAGTTTACAAAATTATGTAAAATTTAGTGAAGCTGAAATATGCTAAAGTAAAGTTCACACACCTGTCAAAGTAGTCTTTTTGTTAGCAAAAGACAGTAATTCCTTCTGATGGTGATTCCTTCTTTCCTTAGGATCCTTGGTGCAGAATGATTTGTTGTTTCCTTAGGGGGGAGGTTCTTGGAGTTCTCTGCTGCATCTATTCTACTTTTATGTCTTTTACATGTTCTGTTTTTGTTATATCTCTGCTGTATGCAGATCTATTTACATTTTATGGTAAAAGTTAAAACTGTCCACCAAGAAAATATCTCTGGTCACTTATTACTGACATCTTCCTAAATGCTATAATTATCAACAAGATACTTTTCCTCTAATGAAATGACCAGCATGTGCCTGTAGAGAGGCAATTGCCATATCAGATGGATCTCAGCAGCTGCAAGGTTTGCATTGGTTCAGTGAGGCCCTCAAAAATGAGGTAGCAGAAAATGCAAGAAAAGAAAAGCATATTATTAAATTTAAGAGTTCCTTTTGTCAATTTAATTCTAGACAGTTTAGAAGAACACCACTTTATTGGTACAACAAATACAGATTTTGGTCCAAACCACTTAGGAAAAGAAGAGGTCAAGGACCAAGCAAACACAGAGCAAACAGACCAATTGCATGACTCCAAACACTCAGCGCACCTCCTGAGAAGGCAGTATTCTTGACCCAATCTCAGAAAATGAGCTGTCACAGTAGGTTCCAGGGGCTATGTAGTAATGTTTACCAAAATTCTTTCTCTATCCTCTGTAGCATCTTCAGTGATCAGGAACCTGGAACAGGTAGCCCTTATGGTGCAGGCAATTCATAAACTCATGTCAGTTGGTGCAGCAAAGGCAGCCACTGCTGAGTTACACACTTCTCAGGCATTGGACATATTTGTTCTGATATGGCCCACTGAGATCAAATCAGTGCTGGGCTTCAAATGCCTCAGTAGGTCTGTAGAGAAGCCTTCCTTTAGGAGGGAGACATTGCTCTGAATTTTAGCAGTCATGGACTTAAAGAATTTTGAGACGTCATTTCAACTTAACCAGTTCCTTTCTTTGTGCCTTTATTTGCTCCTTTTACAATAGATTTTCTTCACTCTCTTTTCAGGGCTATCACTCTGCCTAACACTGCCAAGACAGAATTCTATCTTTTGATGTCACTGAATGTGTAAATCAGGTCCTTTTACTATTGACTGTAGGGCATCTGTCTTTTTCTGTATGGGAATAACATTCTGATAAATCTCCAGACAAGTGAAGAGGTAAATACAAGCATCCAGATAGTCATGGAAACCCTACAGTCCCATAGATTTGTTTAAATTTAGGGAAAACAAGTCTAATACCCAGTATAGTTTTAGATCACCCAGGAGTAAACAAAGGAATACTCTTGCTTGAAGAGTATCTCTTATCTGAAGAAAGGAGCAGGGAAGCTGTACTCTGATATACATCCACTATTGAGCAGTAAGCATCCAGCTGCAAGCCTCTCTTCTATGAGTTCTGGGCATAATAGTGTCCTTGATAGAGTTACTACAGTTGGGAATGTGTAATTGTGTTTTGCACAGAAATTGAGATTACAATCAAAAAGAAACCTCACACTCTTCCCCGTCCCACAAAGTGACAACATTCTTTGTTTGGTGGATGTACTCAAATTAGATCATAAGAGAGTCAACATTTGAAGAAAAAGTTGAGAAAAATAACTGCCAGAGATGCCAGTCTCCAGAGCTGGAGATGTGCATTGGAAGCAGAATTTTATTCCTGGAGTGTGATCTAAGGTGGGGGGGGACCCACAGTGTAATTTTTTTTCCCAATGATTTGGTTAGTTTTACAGAAGTTTGTAGGACTGAAGCTAAATGTGCTGGCTATACAAGAGCTGTGTATTATTCACTGATCAAGGTAGACAACAGCTTGATGATGAGAGACTTTAGACAAGTAGCATGAGTGCCTTTCAGCTACTCACTCTACATCAGGAATCAGTAGCCCTTTTCTTTTGGGCAGAATGGAAAATTCAGTCCCTTGAGGCCATACACCGAGAATCATCGAAATGTAGGCTGAAAGGCACCTTAAGAAGAGACATGCACTGATGCAGGATCAAGTAAACCTAGACCATCCCCGATGGGTGTTTGTCTAACCTGTTTTTAAACACCGCGGATGATTGGGATTCCACAACCTCCATTGGAAGCCTACGCCAGAGCTTAACCATGCTTATAGTTAGAAAGAGTTTCCTAATATCTAACCTAAATCTCCCTCACTGCAGATCAAGCCCCTTGTTTCTTGTCTTACCTTCAATGGATATGAAGAATAATTGATCACAGTCCTTTTTATAACAGCCTTTATCATGTTTGGAGACAGTTATCAGGTTCCCCTCTCCGTTGTCTTTTCTGAAAACTAAACATGCACAGTTTTTTCAATCTTTCCTCATAGGTAGGATTTCTAAACTGATTCTCATTCTTGTTACTCTCCCCTGCACTCCCTCCAATTTCTCCATATCTTTCCTAACGTGTGGTGCCCACAATGGATACAGTAGTTCTGTTGAGGCATCACCATACTTCCCATGTCTTGACACTCCAGTTAATACACCCCAGAACATTATCCTTTTTTATAACTGCCTCACACTGTTGACTCATTCAGTTTATCTGCTAGAGTACCCCAGATCCTTTTCAGCAGTACTACCACCTAGCCAGTTATTCCCCATTTTGTAGTTGTGCATTTGATTTTTCCTTCCTAAATAAAGTACTTTGCACTTATCTTTAGTGAAATTCATTTTGTTAAATTCAGAGCAATTCTCCAAATTTTCATGGTGGTTTGAATTCTAATCCTGCTCTCCAAAGTGCTTGCAACCCCTCCCAACTTTGTATCGTCTGCATATTTTATAAACATGCCCTCCACTTCACTATCCATGTTATTAATGAAAATAATGAATAGCACTGACCCCTGTGTGACCCCACTAGATACATCCTCCCAGTTTGACAGTGAAGCATTGATGATTACTCTTTAAAGTACAGTCTTTCAACCAGTTTTGCACTCCCTTAAAGTAATTTCATCTAGACCATGTCTGTAGTTTGCTTATGAGAATGTCATGTGGGACTCAACTCAAAATATATCACATCTGTTGTTTCCCCCTATCTACTGGGACAGTAACAATGTCAAAAAAGGAAATTAGGTAGGTTTGGGGTAGTCTTTTTTTTTTTTTTCCTTGACAAATCCATGCTGGTTATTCCTTATAACCCTGCGTTCCTCTGGGTGATTCCAAATTGGTTAACAATTTGTTCCAGTATCTTTCCAGGTATCAAAATTGGGCTGTGAGTGATCTATAATTCTCTGGGTGCTATTGGTTCCTCCTTTTTAAAGACAGGAGCCATGTTTGCTCTTCCCAGTCCTCTGGGACCTCACCTGTCCACCTGGAATTCCTGAAGATAATTACTAACTGTTCCAAGATTGCTGCAACCAGTTCCTTAAGTACTCTAGGATGAATTTAATCAGGCCATGCTGCTTTGAATACAGCTAACTTACCTAAATAGTCTTTAACCTGTTCTTTCCCTGTTTTGGCTTGTGTTCCTCCCTCCTTATTATCAATATTAATTGCGCAGAATATCTGGTCACCGTTTACCATTTTAGTGAGGACTGAAGCAAAATGATGTCATTAGTTACTAGTTCTCCTTCCCTGCTAAGTAGAAGACCTACCCTTTGCTTCATCTTTCTCTTGTTTCCTACAGCCTTTCATGTCCCTTGCTAGGTGTAACTCATTTTGTGCCTTAGCCTTTCTGATTTTGTCCCCACATGCTTGTGCTATTCTTTTGTATTCCTCCTTGTGCAATTCATCCATGTTTCCACTTTTTGTAGGATTCCTTTTTGATTTTCAGGTCATTAAAGAGCTCCTGATGGAGCCATATTGGCTTCTTATTGTTCTTCCTATCTTTCCTTCATGTTAGGATAGTTTACTGTTGTGCCTTTAATATTATCTCTTTGAGAAACTGCCAGCTCTCCTAAACTTCTTTTTTCCTTTAGATTTTCTTCCCATTGGACCTTACCTACCCGTTCTCTGAGTTTGCTAACGTCTACTTTTATTTAAGTCACTTGTAATTATTCTGCTGCTCTCATTCCTTCCTTTCCTTAGAATAATGACATCTATCATTTTATGATCACTTTCACCCAAATGTGCTTCCACTTTCAGATTTGCAACCAATTCTTCCCTATTGGTCAGTATCAAGTCTAATATGGCAGCCCCCCTACTTATGTCCTCCACTTTGTGATGCAAAAATTTGTCCCCAATACATTCCAAATACTTGTTAGAAATTTTATATTTTGCCATGTTACTTGTCCAACAGATGTCTGGTTAGTTAAAGTCCCTGTTACAATCGGATCTTATGTTTTGGATATTTCTCCTATTTCTTCTAGAAATGTCACATCTTCCTTCTCTTCCTGATTTGATGGCCTACAGTAGACTTTACCCCTATTTTTCCCTCTTTTTTATCTTTTCCCCGAGACTTTTAACTGGTTTGCCTCTCACCTCCTTCTAGAACTTGGAACAACTGTATATATTCTCAATGTATAATGCAACACCTTTCTCCTTTTTTTTTTCTGCCTGTCCTTCCTGAAAAAGCTTATACCCCTCTATACCAATTTTCCAGTAATGAGATGTATGCCACGAAGTCTCTGTGATGCCAGTTAGAACATAAAATAAATTATGACTTCCAGTTCTTCCCATTTAATCGCCCTACTCTTTGCATTTTTGTATAGACATCTAAGATGGTGAGCAGAATCCCCCACTGATTTTCCTCTTGTTGCTTCTGTGACCCTGTTGTAATTTTCCAAGTCCCCCCACAACATCTAGCTCTCTGTTAAAGTCACCTTTTGAAAGACTATGGCAATGCAAGAGCAGATTGGCTAAGAAGAAGAAAGGTTAATAAGGCTGAATGACATCTTCATTCTGCAATCTTCCAAAAATAGTAAAAAGGTAAATGTAATATTCTTGTCTGTCTCTTTTTCCTGAGACAGAGAATATTTCAAAAGCTTGAATCTAACAAGCTGAGAATAATTTTGGAGAATTATTGAGGAGAATTATTAGTCCAGGAAATCCTGGTACTTCTTGGTAGTAGATTGTCTCTGCCTCTTCCCCTGCAACTCCATTCAGATCTTCTGTCTCAGGGCCTGGAGCTTGACAGCTTGAGTTTTTGAAAAGGATGAACAAAAAGATTGACGAAGGTGAATCCAACTACATCTTGCAGCCTTTTAGGAAACCATAAACCACCATTTCATATTCTGGGGTCTCAAGAAGGTTTTGATACTAGTGCTGACTAAAACACATAGATCCACTGAAATCTAGTGTTCCTTGTGTTTTACATTGTCTTCAGGATGATATAGACTTTAATCTGTTAGTTGTCTTCGCTTGTTGCTATTTGGGAAAAAAATTGATCCTTATCAGAATTCTAGATTTATTTTGGTTCCCACTATGACCAAATTCATCTGAACAGCCAAACTGTTAAATTTTCCAAAAATACCAACGTTTCCTGCATGGAGAGTAAATTTAGTTTTGAAAATCCGAGAAGCCCTAAAGCATCTTTTTTAACAAAACCACCACCTTTGTAGCAATAACATCTGCAAAGAGTGTCAAACATCAAAGCTTTATCCACGGAAGACCAGTGTTGTATGATTCACTAGGATAATAAATATTTTGTACAGCACCTGAATTTATTCCTGAAAAGAATGGCCAGTTTGTAATCACAAGCGATTATTCTACCTTTTTTCTGTCCTAATCCACAGCAACCCAGAGAAAAACATTGATTTAATTTTGATTTTTGCAGAGCAATTCAATTTTTTAAAACAAGATTGGAAAACAATTAAAGAATGAGTAGTTCAGAATTGAAAAACAAGGAATATTGAACTCTTGGATGGAATCACCCATTTATTCCACCCAGTCAGTAGTGGCCTCCTGGGAGGAAAATGCATCAACAGAAAAGACTTGCAGCACAGTGATATGGTTGACCCTGTTCACCTTGGTGCAGCATTACAAAATAGATAGGCATTCTTCCTCTAATGATTTATTTGGGAGAATGGTCCTGAAAGCTTCAGAAGATGAAGTTTAAATTTAGATAAGAGAGCAACAAAATCTTTTCCCATAATCTGTTTAATTGGGCATTTCTTTTCCCTCCCGTGCTCTTAATTTGCACTGCTAGTCACACCCCAGCTGTGAAGATTAATAGACATGCACTTGTCCAAGAAAGAAAACTTTGTCATATCTGATTTTATTTCACTGATGAAAATGTGAACAGTAAGCTCATCCCTCCCCTTTTTGGTTTGATGGAAAATTTAATAGCAGAATCTTCAATTTGGATTATGTGTATTTTTATTCTGGAAAAAAAGTATAAATTTTCATACATCATGGATACGTCCTTTAGCTCACTTCCCTCATCTGCATGATTTTGAAATATTGCATGTAGTTACGAGTTGATATCATTTCCGTATTTTAACATTTTACATTTTGAAGAAATTCTTGGCTTTGGAAGAGGTTTCTGAAATCATGAGGTAGGAAGTGGAGTCAAGTGGAAATGTTTCCTCATCAACTCTGCAGTCTGCCTCTGTTCCTCTGAGTGCAAGGCAACCCAGCTGTGAGGCTTGCTGGCCATACTCTTATCAGAGAGAGAGAGAGAGAGAGAGAGAATTATCAAGGAAGACAAAATTCCTCTCTATCAATTCTGTCCTTACATAAATTCAGCCTTCTGAGTTCCCATACGTGAGAGTGTAACTTAATTTCCAAATTACATGATGAAAGCACATCTGTCCCAAAATTAATACCTCTTGAGAATATCATAATTGTATATACTGAAAATAATTAGTATCTGTAATTTGCAAGTCATAAATGTCTAATTTTTAGCGAAGTTGTTTGTTTCCATTTAAGATAAATTCCCAATTTAAGATCCAAGGCAACATTCAAATGTACCTCACAGGGGCCAAAATTGTTCTTTCCTTTTTTTCTTTTTAAATGCTGCAAAGAAACATAGTGATTTATGTTGTATTCTATTGTACAGAGAACATCCCAACTTAAAAAATATTCTGAGATTCCTTTAATAAAATACTGTTCATTGGATAGTACCTAATCAGTTTTTTTCCTCACATTGAGGCAACTAATGTCAAATTTCTAATAAAATTAGGAACCACCAAACTACCTAGTCTGATTACCAGCTGTAAGGTATGAAGATGAATTCTAGTTGTGCTTTTTATCCAAGACAATGAAGATTATCAATTGCCACTTCTTATGAAACTTTAGATTCTTTACCTCCATCTGCACGAACAGAGTAGTCGTTAAACACTTCCAATTCATTCATTGCAAACACGCACTCTCTCTCTCTCTCTCTCTGAGAGTCCCTAAGGGAGATGAATTTCCAGGGCTTCACTCCCTGAATGGAGCCATCTACTGAGTTCCTTCTCTCCACTTGTTCCTTCTCCATCATAATGGAGCAGTATAAGTGAAGTAAGCTTGAAGTCCAGGAGGTGCTTCATCTGCATGCAAGGACACCCTCTCAAGATCACCAAAGAAAGTTGCACTATTCTTGCACTCAGCCTTTTGACCCTTTCCTTAGCTTTCCTTAGGGCAGTGTTTCCCAAACTTGGGACACTGCTTGTTTAGGGAAAGCCTCTGGCAGGCCGGGCCGTTTTGTTTACCTGCCGTGTCTGCAGGTCTGGCCGATTGCGGCTCCCAGTGGCCGCGGTTCACCACTGCAAGCCAATGGGAGCTTCTGGAAGCGGCAGCCAGTACATCCCTCAGCCCACTCTGCTTCCAGCAGCTCCCATTGGCCTGGAGCGGCGAACTGCAGCCAGTGGGAGCCGCAGTCAGCTGGACCTGCGGATGCAGCAGGTAAACAAACCGACCCGGCCCGCCAGGGGCTTTCCCTAAAGAAGCAGTGTCCCAAGTTTGGAAAACACTGCCTTAGGGGACGGAGATCAGAGTCTGGAGGTTTATTGGGACCTTTGCATCAGAGGCACTCCATCATCAGAAACATCCATGGAGACACCTCGGCAAGAGCAGGTCAGTCCTCTTCAGGTCTTGGGACTTGTTATCTGATAAGAATTTGCCAAGGGTAAAACCAAAACTTGCCCCCTTCCACTCTGTCTAATCCACTTGTAATGGACTCCCTGAAGCTAGCATTAAGAATCAGGGCAGCTAACTAGATATCCAGGTGTTGCTCAAAATGAAGCCCTGAGCAGCATGTAACGATTCAAGGAGAAGCTTAATAATATAGTAGCTGAAAACATGGACAAGCCAAAATATTTACTACCAATGAGTGAAGTTCAGGAAAGAATAGAAGCCCCTCATCCAAGGGCAGAAGCTCTTTTCATTCCTACCCACTTCAGATGTATTGGAAAAGGGACCCTCATTTTTCTAGGGTAAGACATGGATGTGGAACATGAGAAGGAAGCCAAGATCATGCAATAGTTTAATCTTTCATTCCTGTTCATCTGTATAAGTGCAAGAGAGTTCTCCAGAAATAGACCTGAGGACAGGATATCCCATTCTCAGACACCTGATTCCAGCTGACTTCAGACACATTGGTACAGGAAGGACTGTATCATGATTTCTCTGGCGCTCCAGACTTCTCTTCTACCTCCTTCATCTTCTTCCTCAGTTGTGAAAGCTGATGAAAAACTTCAAACCATCTGGAAAGCATCAAGCACCACCTAGAGTCAGTGGCCATTAGAAACCTGTCTTTCAATAGGAAAGGTCTTCAGAACTTTCTTCCATTTCTTCATAGAAAGAAACAGAGGAGGGGAGAGATTTAGGTCGTACCTCAAGAAACTGAACAGACTGATTAAAAAGATGAAATTCAGAATGGATCTTGTTCCCACTAACTCCAGTTTCTCTGGGAGATACCTAATTCTATTAGATCTAGCAGAATTTTATTGGCATATTCCAATTATTCCCTGATACAGAAATCACTGTCAATGAAACGTTACCTTTTGAGTCCCCCAGGATGCTTCCAGGCTACTGTCAGTAGCCTGGCTAAAGAATCATTTATACCTTTTATTAGATTATATGATTATGAGAACATTGCTACTAGAGACGTTACAGGAAGTGGTGTTGCAGATCCTCTCTGTGTTTCAAGCATGGTAACGCAATCCTATCTTCACTACCTGGCAGCTGCCCACAGTATTATAGTATCACAACCCTTCATTTGACTGATGGCATCTAATTCTCTGCATAAAGATGAGCTTTCTATTTGTAAACAAGTTGGCAAGGATAGTCTTTGAAATATCAGCTCTTGGAGGCTGTCAAACATATTGCATCTTCCATGAGAATGAGATGATTCATGTTCCAGTGTCTTTCATAACCATGATTAACTCCTCCATGCAAACATCACAGGAAATACCTTTTTTTTTTTTTTGGTCCAAAACCTTAACACCTGGAGGAAAAAAGCATTGCATGTGTGCTACATGTGGTGAAAATCCAGGTTAAAGTCAACTAGTTCAGAAAAACAGCTTGACTTCCTTTCACCTAAATGCTTGTGACTGAAAGTATCTAAATCCTCTTTAGTTAGGTGGATGAAACGCTTATACTATTAAAGCCTATTTAGTCACAGATAACATTTCCAGAAGGAATTGATACCCTCTCATCATAATCAATGGCAGGCTTCTGGGCAGAAGGGGCATCAACCACCAGAGAGGAAGTTTATGAAGTGTTAATGACCGCACTATTGAGTTCTACATTTTTCACCATAGGCACTGACTTTTTTTTTTTTCCTTCCCCTGAGGTGTTCCGCCTCAAGGCTCTGCCCCCACTCCGCCCCTTCCCCGGTGGCCCCGCCCTCATTCCAACTCTTCCTGGCCTCCCTATACCCCCTTCCCAGAGGCCCCGCCCCTGCTCTGCCTCTTCCTGCTCCAACCCCTCTCTGGAGCCCTCTGCTCTCTGCCCTCCCCCAGCCGTCAAACAGCTGATTGTCAGCCCCCACAAACAGATTATCAGTGATGCCTCCAAACAACTGTAGCTGGTGGGTGCTGAGCACGCACTTTTTTTTTTTTTTCCATGGGTGCTCGAGCCCCAGAGCACCCACGGTGTCAGCGCCTCTGGTTTTCACCCTGATTCCTCAGCAGAAACATCCTTTGTTGGGGAGGTGATCCAAGTGGTACTCCTAAAATAGAGTAATATTAATGTATGGATAAGAAAGAATAACGCTTCATTCAGTCTTACTTGTCTTTAGCTCATTGTCAACAGAGCAACACTTATTTACACACCGCTAAGGATCTGGCCTTTGGTGTTAATAGACCTCTGTGTTCTTCTCTGAAATATATGGAACCCCAAGAGGAAAGCTATTTCCCTTTTGGGGGCATATCATGTCAGCTTCAGAGGAAAGAAACACAAAAGTTCCATTGCATTACAGAGGCCAGTAAATCTCCAAAAACAATACAAGCTCGTATACTATATTTGCCTTGACATCTTGGGCTGAAAGTAATCAACTTCTGTGGAAGAAATCTGTGAATCAACCATCTGGATGAACTAGCTTATCATGTGTTCATCACTACACTTACAAGCTGGGACTGAGCCCTCATGTGATGCAGCCTTGAGGCAGGAATATATTTAATGCCTGGTACCCTTAACCTTTCAAAATTCACTTGATTTTCCTTATATTCCTGGATAATTTCCTTCCTTCTTACCTTCATTACTCTATTTTTCCCTATGTTTGATGATTGGCAAACCTAGATTAGAGTTTCCTATATTTATCAATTTCTTTCCTTAGATCCAGCCCCACTTACTGCTGTAGTTCAACACTGGTTGTTTCGTAATTTCTTTTTCTGAAAGCAAAATTGTACCAGTCCTGTGCTGTAGTTAATTATTGTCAGACATTTAATATCTTGTAATATTAACTTTATCCTAATATTTAAATATCATTATTATCTTCACAATTTACAGGTTTGGAAGAACTTTTTCTTATCAGGAAGTAATAGGAGGGTCCTTCCACCCTGTTTCAGTTTTGTCAGCTTTAGCTGTCTCCAGCACTACAAAGTGAGAAAACCCTACCCATCAGAAAGTTCAAGAGACCTGAGGTGTTGGATAGGAGAAACAGAGAGAGAAAACAAATTGCCTGTCTTTTGTAGTGAAGTTAGCAATAAATATGGCATGTTAACTTTTATGAGCGATTACTTTTTACCACTGAATTAAAGTGTAATATGTTGCTTAGACAAGATGTACTAGGTAGCGTTTTGTTTTTCTATAGTCTATAAAACTCAGTCACCATTTTCAGGAACAAATATTGCTAAAGACACCAGATTGTAAAATCTCTGCTGCTACTTCAGAGAGTCTTGGGGCCATCCTCTGATATGTAATTGCTTTTACATCAGTCACAAGAGAGAGACAAGAATGCGCTTTCCTTGAACTTAACAGTTTGGGCAATTTTCTGTAATCCAGTAAATACAAATTGTACCCTGATTATCCATCTACGTCTGTCAAGGAAATTTTAATGGATGAATGAATGAGTCAAATGTATGCATGGAAATATACAAATGTGCAAAATATGGGTCTAATTACAAGGCTGCTGAATTTACACAAGGTCAGGTAAACAAGGCACCAGTGTAATGATTATTAATTGTTAATAATGCCTTTGGGAAAACATTTTCATGTCTCTTCTGAACACCTAACAGTTTTGCCTTTTCAGTCATATGAAACAGCCAAATTGATCAGTTAATACACCGCTACCTCGATATAATGCCACCCAATATAACACGAATTTGGATATAACACGGTAAAGCAGTGCTCCAGGGGATCCACTCCAGTGGATCAAAGCAAGTTCAATATAACACAGTTTCACCTATAACGCGGTAAGATTTTTTGGCTCCCAAGGACAGCATTATATCGAGGTAGAGGTGTAGTAAGAGCAAAAAGGCATTCATTTCTCCCTTCTTTCTACCTCACCTCTGTAACTGCTTACGACTTCTTTCAGAGTAGTACGCAAGATGAAAGGTAGATTTTCAGGACCACGTTGAAAATGAAAAGTACATTTTAGATATTTTGAATTAGAATTCTGAAGTAAAGTTTTCGTGAATAAATTAATGTAGTTTGTACTGAAACACACAGTAGTGAACTAGCCACTGTCCCTTCTCATAACAAAAGAGTGCTTCTTTTTATTTTCTTTCCCAAGATAGCTAGGGCCATCAAAAACACAAACTGGATTCTAATAAAGACAAATTGAAGCCTCCCTTTTTATATGCTTACTATTTATGGTAAATTTGGCTCCAATGCTGTTTTATAGAATACTCTAATTTTGGTTGAAGAGCTGTACCAACAAATGATTTATTTAAGATTCTTCGAACTGTTGCAATAACTGTTTCCCAGGAACCTTGTGTGACTTATTCAGTAGACTGCTGTATCATTACAGACTCTGCATAATTAATTCTCCTTTTCCACTATGCACAACTCTAGAATCATAAAAGGCCACATTTACTCTGTGAAATGGAAGTATACTCAGTTGTGAATCCAGGTAATCTTGTTTGGATTAGATCCTGGGAAAATATTTATTTGTGTTTAAAAAAAAACAACTTCTGGTTATTAATCAGTTTGGTCCAATAAATGCAGGTTGGGAAACTGAGTAATTGTGAGCATAGGAATTTTTGTACCAGTAGTGGAGTAGTGGCCTCTCTAGTCCAGTATTCTGTCTCTGACACTGGCTGATACCAAGTGCTTTAAAGAAAGTTCAAGAAACTCCACAATGAGAAACTTTGGAATAAGCTGTCCACAGGGAAGTATCTTCCTAATGTAGTTTAATTGTGAACATTCTCACCCATATGAATGTGTAAACCTTTTGTGAATTGTGCTGTTTTCAGTGATACCTTATGGCAAGGAGTTCCACAGGTTATTTTACACACTGTTTTAAGTATTTCCTTTAATAGTTTTAAATTTTTGTTGCCTTTCCATTTCACTGGCATTACTTTTTGAAATTGTGAAAAAAGGGTAAATAAAGTGCCTGATTTTCCTTCTCCATCCTAATCATTGTCTTATATCCATCATGTTGTTTCTTTCTTAAACCTAACTATCCTAGTCTTTTCAGTCTGTTCTCACACGGAAGCTTTTTCATGCCTATAAATCATTTTCATTGCCTGTCTCTCATACCTTTTCTATTTCTACTATTTCTTGTTTGAGATGGGGCATCTCAGAATTGAGCACTGTTTTCAAGATGACAATGTAATATCAATGTACATAATGACATACCTTGTAGACCCAATTGTTAAACTATTACCAGTTGCTAAACTGCTTGTGCTGTTAAGACAGGGCTAAGGCTGGAGGTAACACATCCAGAACTACCCCTTACACCTAGCACAGGGTGTCCATTATCCTAAACTATTCCCCGGAGTTTGTTCAACATTACCAATGATAGTATTTAAGTAACCTTATGACAAACTGTTTCATTGTTTAGTTTAATCTTACTATTAAAAAAGTTTTTTCCCATCTAGATAGTATAAACTTGCCCTTCTTTGGTTAAATTCTTTATTTTAAGTAATATGCCAGTGGTCAATCTCAAATCAGTTTACCCTATTATGATTTTGTTCAAGTATTTGTAGAGTGCTACGATATCCACACTGGACCTAATTTGTTTAAACTCTAGAAATGTTTGTCTTCAGATTTCATATCTTTCTATTCTCTTACCTTTGCTATTCTTTAGCTTCTCTTTTATCACTAAAAGCAGCAAAGAGTCCCGTGGCACCTTTATAGACTAACAGACATATTGGAGCATGAGCTTTTGTGGGTGAATACCCACTTCGTCGGATGCATGCGCACAAAAGCTCATGCTCCAATACGTCTATTAGTCTATAAGGTGCCACAGGACACTCTGCTGCTTTTACAGATCCAAACTAACATGGCTACCCCTCTGATACTCTTTTATCACTGTGATAATTTATATTTATAGTGATGTGCCCAGAGTTGTACACAGTAACTAAGGCCTCATAGATGCTATGAGAGAAATGATTACCTTTAGTCCTTTATGCAATTTTTTTCTAGTCCTTCCCTCTTGTTCACTTTTCCTTTTTGATTAGCGTATTATTTTAGCATAATTTTTACCTTTCTGCTTCAATCTCTCACTGTGAGCTCACGTTTATCATCCTTTTTTCTGTATTGATGTTATCCAGTCTTTCCTTTTTAAATATTCATCTATTTCTTTAATATTGCATTTTTCTATATTAAATTTCCATATTAATTTTTTCCCTGTCCTCTATGGTACCAACAACCCCTCCTCCCCAATTTATATGTAGCCAGGTAAACAATTTATAATATCGATTTAAAAAAAAAAGAGAGAGGGGGGGAGAGAGAATTTAGAAAGCATATATAATCTGGCAGTCCTAGCAGAAGCTAAACTTTTCCATTTCCCCACAGTGAGGAACTCTCAAATTTGAAATGAACCTTTGTGTTTAGTTGTTTGGGTTTTCTCTTACTTCAGTGTTTTTAAGATAAGTTTGAATTCTTACCACTAAAGGGAGTATATTTAGGTCAGACTGACCTCCATTTGGGACCACAGACTTTTTTCCTTCCAGACTTCTGTCTGTCTGACTCTCTCTCTCTCTCTCTCTCTCTCTCTCTCTCTCTCTCTCTCTCTCTCTTTATATATTTTTCTAAAGGGATGAAACTAAGATTGCTAGGTGGAACCACTTAAATAATGTACAGAAGTAACCATTATTAATGTTCAGATATACTTTACTTCACTTGGTAATTCAAACGTATCATTTTTTTAAACTGTCTTAAGAGTGTCATGCTACAAACAATGTTTGTATAATAGTTACCACCTCAAAACAAATGAAAATTTGACTGCATGATTTGACTTGGCCTAGAAATAGTCACTGTTGAGATTTTCGCTTTTCTAGCCATTTGGATTAAATAAAAATACATGGTCTGTTATAGTACTGATTTTTCTTCCCTACAACTTTTATGCATATTGATAAGTTCAACCTATTTTGCAAACAGTTACTAATGCTATAATGCATTTTCCCATATCTCCCATCTCAAATTTTACCGTTATTGATTGAAGATTCAATTGAGAAATGTGTTTAGAACCCTGCTTTCTGTGGTAATCATAGAAGTCAGTGGGGAGACAAGAAAATTGTATTGAAAGAAATTGTGTGCATGTGTGTTTTGTGTTTCAGCATAGATTATTTCTGCCAAAATAATAGCTGTCATTTTGTTCTTGTTATATTAGTGGCCTGTAGCTCACTACTACCCCTTTTGCCTTGGTTTTGCTTTTGTCCATTTGTAGTAGAAAGAATGGTGTGAAGTGCCATAATTTGCAGAATTATTATGCTAATAAAATCAATATTTTGTAATCTATTTAAATTAAGAAGTCCAAGATGGTGACCCCACTCCACCTTCGTATCAAAGCTTGCAGACCTTAACATTTGGTGACTTTGAAACTTGAGAGTTCTGCTTAGTATTTTGTGTCATGCCCATCATGGGAGGAAAAAGATGGAAAATGTATACGCTGAGCCTATAGGACTTCCTGCAGTGCTTATTAATCCTTTATGGATCATTTGAAATGTTTCTAGTTTATTTAAGCTTTGCTGCTTGTATCAGATTGTTCCTGCAAAAAAAAAGAAAAAAATGATCATGCTTTGAATTTTTAAAAATGTGATCTCACTTTCAAGCAAAAGCACTTTTATGCTCCATTAGAGTTGAATTTGCCAAACTCTTACATCGCATTAACACAAGCTTTACTGGATAGATAAATGTGTTGCTCAAAGACTGACTTGAACTTTACCAAACTGCATATTAAGATTGTGTCTTTTAATAATTTTATATCTTGAATGTTTTCTCCATGTAAACAGAAAAGAGAAACAAAAATATGCTATGTAGTTCTTATTAAAAGAATAGTTTTAAACTTTGCTTACGAGAGGTGCTAGTATGAATTATGAAGCTAAAGTTTAATTGAAGATTGCAGTAAAATATTTAGGCTAATGTATCAGTGTTTTTTCACTGAAGGCATACTACAGAGAAGTATTTACTATTTACTAGAATTTTTTAATATTTTGTTAGTGTTTTTACAGTAGGTGATGTGTTCATTCCATAGATGAATTATGAGTTCCCTCATCTTAGGAGTTGTGGTTAAAAGATTCGTTGTCAGGAGCTGAAAAAAAAATTATAGTAATTCATCGGGATAGCAAGTTAAAGACCAGATCCTGCAATGGGATCCAGTAGCATGGACTGGAGCACTTGTATGGACTCCCATTGAGTTCAATGGACTCCACACAGGCTTGGGCTAGCAGATCCGGCTGCAGGATCAATCTGGAGGTGACGGTGTGTCTGGATAAAATATTTTCATGTAATGGATATTGGGTTCTTTTCTTTCCTCCTTTGCTTTTGTTTTGCTAGTACTCCTAACACTTTTTTTTTTCTCTTCTGTTTTTGGTATATGTTTTCTGCACCGTAATTTATTTTTTATGCTTTTGCAATGGGGTAGTCTTGGTTTTTAATTCATGAAAAGCCTATCTCAAGTGAAAAGTCATACTGAGTGTTAAATCTTTATGGTTGTATTTCTCTAGCTCCTATAATTTTGTATGTGGCTTGTAACATGTTAAATAGATTATTTTAAAAATAGTATCAACATGAAGTAAAACACTTTGTTTTTATATGTATATTCTTTTGCATGTCACTTATTGCTAGAGTAACGGAGCACCTCACTAACACTAACTAATTTATCCTTAGAACACCCCTATGGTAATGGGAAATATTATCTCCATTTTACAGATGGGGAAAATTGAGACAGTGATGTTTCCGAAGAAGTCTGTGACAGAGACTGAATCCCAAACTCAATGCCTTACCCAGTAGACCCTCCTTCCTTTTAAATTATCTGCAGGTTTTTTTGTTTTTGTTTTTTTAAATCAAGCTTTCAGAACACTTCATAAGAATGGAAAGAGTCAAAAATATTTTTTACAAATGGAAAAAAGTTGAAAATGATACATAGGAAAATAGAGAAACCTCAATCAGTGAAAGGAGTGAAGAAAGTACACCACTTGTATTAAAGAAGTGCCACCACTTATTCTAACTTTTCTCAAATTTCCAGTTCATACCAGTAATGGAATCTTGACAATAGTTGGGAGTATCATATGGGTTCTCCTGAGAACTTTTACTGAGCAATCCATGAAATAAAGTTTTGTGCAGATTTCATCTCTTTTTCCTCATCCTATTTGTCTTTGGTGCTTTCTATAGAACAATTCTGTTCACAACAGTTGTTAAACTCTCGTAATTGAAATTGTTTGTTGCCAAACTGGGCTAAAGCTATGTTTTCAAAAAACATGCAATAGCCATGGTATAGTTGCCAAACTGGGCTAACGCATTTTTCAGGTACTCTTTATTCAAGCTTTATTTGCACAGTATAAACAAAATAAAATCTTATCTTCTTACAGAACAGACAAGCTCTAGTTTAAGATAGAAATAACTTGCCTCTGTGTTTCAAGAAGATGATTTAATCTGACAACCAATACCATTTTGTCCTATGCTTTGAAAAAGATAGTAGATATTTGGAGATCAAGGAATGATAGTGGATGGCTTTGCTTCAGTCCATTTGAAAACGCTATTCAAACCCTGCTTGTTGCATGATTTGGCTTCATCCATACAGGCTGATGCAAACCATATTTACCTATTGTTAAACTAAGTTGTTTTGGCTGTGAATATGTGGCCTTTGTATTTTGAAGCACAGAGCACTCAGTAGCCAGTTGATTGGGGCTCAACTGAACCTTGCAGCTGTTTCTGCCACACTGACAGTGTCTTGTACATTACTTCTTACAAAATGCTAAGGGCCTTACTGCTGTTTAGGGCCCAGAAACCTGTCCACACACTTCAGGGCAACCTTTATTAAGCGTTACACATAACTAGAGATGATGGCATCTGTAATATAAGGTTGCCTGACACTTTCCATTGCAAGACCCTGTTTTCAGTTAATTTTTCCAAAATTTAACCTTTGACTGACATTTTTTATAGTAGGTGTCTGCCTCAAGCTGATTTTTTTTTTTAAAGTTTTTCAGCAAAAATGGTTCAGCCATTTCCAAAAATGAGATTGGGGGAAGTGTTTTGTCCGTGTGTGGTTTTTTTATTTAAAATTTTTAAGCTGTTTCACTGACGTGCCAGTGCCTTCATATTTTGGAACAGAAACTCAAAATTTGACAGAGAGGTCACCTGCGTGTCTGGGATGTGCCTTTTGTCATCCCTGTGAAAATTTACTCAGATTTTGCCAATTTATAAGCCTCTGAAAAATTTCAGTTCGTACATGGTCATGCAAGAGACTTGTAGAGTTTGGCAGCTAAATTTTCTGAAGATTCTGCCTGTGCCAAGGGTGGTCCATCTGGTCCATACTCACCCAGCTCCAGTCAGCAAAACCTAACTGTGCTTGCATAATTCCTCACTTAATGATTTAATGTAATTCATCATCGGGCTCCAGAACTTCTGCTGCAATGATTGCTGTTCCAGATGCTATGGGTTGCTATAGTGCTGGGTACCAGAACTGAAAGTGGGTAACTGGTCTCTCCAGTATTCTCAATGCTCCCCATGCTGATTCCTGGGCAGCATGGAGGAGGAAGAGAGAGCCACCTGACTCAAATGTAGGGTGGAGAGGAACCCCAGAAGCCTCCAGGATGGGGACTGGGAAAGAGTAGACAGAATCAGAAGATAGGGGGCCTAGGAGCCTGGTGTGGGGAGGACAGGGGATATGGGGGATGAAGGGAACATGGGAAGGAGCTGGGGAATGATAGGAGATGGAGGGGGGATATCAGAGGTCTGGGTGAGGTAGGGAGGATATGTGCAAGAGGACAGGGACAGAGAAGGGTCTGTAAGCATTAGAGAACCACTGCACTGCAGAACCTGGAATTGCAAAATATCTCCACCACTTCTATTGGAATGTCCACATAGAAGATGACAGCCTTTACTGTTACTAGCTCAAGTGGTAGAGGATTGTGCTGTGGATCTGTTGATTTATGTGGGTGAAGCCGAATGTTTCCCCATAATGAAACTCTTTTGTTTTTTCAGTAGTTAAGATTTTTGTGTTTAATTCAAGACAGTACATTTAAAAAGTGTTAAAATGTTTAGTATACAAAGTCAAATGTTCAAAATGTAGGAAATACACAAGGGGAAACCTTAATTCTGGTATGTGCATTATGATATACTCTTTGATTACAAAATCAGATACTATTTTTTTCCACAGTTACCCCATCATTTAGTGAATGAATAAGTTATTCAGTATTTATTTTTATCCTTATCCTTGTGACAAGTTGACTAAGGTAATATCTTTTATTGTGACCACCATCTGTTGGTGAAAGATACCACACTGCAAAGAATATTTTATCCTTATTCAATGTGTAAGTCTTTGTATTATTTATTATGTACCATCCAAATTATGAACTGAATGTAGAATTATTAATTTCCTCATATATTCTTATGCTGCTGTCATCTTAAGTTCATTAACATTTCTAAAGAACTATCTTCGTAACACACTTCCTGTGTGACGAGATGGTAGTGGTATCCCTACTTTACACATGAGAAACTGAAGTGCAGAGAGGTTAAGCTTAAAATCACCAGGAATGTGTACTAATTTTGAGGGCCTGCTATTTCAGAATACTTAATATTTTATAGTATTTTATATACTCAGAGCAGAGATCCCACTGACCTCCATTGCAGATGGTACTGTTTAGCACGTCTACAAATCTGATCCTGAATGACTCCAGAAAATAAGGGAGACACAGTGGCCACTTGTGAAAATTCTGATGCAAGTGACTTGGCCAGCATCATGTAAGAACTCTGTCAGAAGTGATGGTAGAATCGGGTTCTTCAGGGTGGCATTCCATTGCCTTAACCATGAGACCATCCTTTCTCTTCCTGAGTTTTCCTGCCTCGTTTACTACGCACCTTCCAATTTCAGCAATAAATGAGATAGTGTCCTACAGATAGGCAACAACCTTGTTAACTACACAAACGTGATTAATTCCCACAGTCCAGCCTGTGCACTGAATGAGGCGAGGATCTTGTGGGGAAAATATTTATGGCCTAGGTAGCGATCAGATCCATGCTAAAAGAAAATCACAGAGCAATGTGATAAATTACAGTTATCACATACTTTTGGCAACCTCACCAGCATTCTGTCCACAAATTTAGCTCCTGAGGGATTTATCACTTTCCAAACTCTAAACAGTTTTGAGCATGTGCCAGTTTTTTACATCCACCAGAAAAGGTTTGCCTTATATGAGTAATATGGTCACCCCAAAACACTTGCCCTAAAATGTTTACCACTACCATGCTCTACATGGCTTCTCAACAGGTCCATAGCCTCCATTTCCCTCATCCACAGATCAGTTGGGGTTGGGAGATATGGAAATCCTTAGACCTTCATGTTCCTTTTTTAAACCACCCAGCATCAGCTACCTGTCAGAGCAAAGGATTAAGCTGAGGCTTTCTAGCCTTTCTATTATCCCACCCAGACTGAGGCTTTCTAGCCTTTCTATTATTCCATCCAGACTGATTTCCCCACCCAGTGGGCCTAACCCCATAACCACCTCTTCTCTCAAAATGGGGAGAAGTTAGCAGTTTGAAGGCATAAACCTCCTCACATATTTATCACTTAAACTGAATTTTTGGCAGCTGATTGTCCTTTCCCTTTGTTCCATCCTACTTACCACTGCAACTCTTGAGCTGCCCAATCTCACTGTCTGTGTTATGCTTTATGCATTATGCTTTTCATCTCCTTCTGTTCTGTCTTTCCCTCTTTCTCGCTTCTTTATCTTCAGTTTCGCCCTCCCATTAGTCATTCCTCTTTCTTCCTCATCTTGGCTTCCTCCCAAAAAAGCCCAAAGTTTTTGTAATATAAGTAAACTGATTTAAAAAAAAAAAAAGACATAGAACTAACACAATGAGCACTTGTCATGATCTTGATCACTTTGCTTGTAGTTGTCCCTTTTCCCCATCTTCATCTGTTTTGTCATTTTAGATCATAATATCTTTGAGGCTGGGACTGTGTCTTCCTCTATGTATGCACGTTGCCTTACACAGTGGACCCCAGACTCCTACTGGGGACTTTGGGCATTACTGCAATATAAAAGAATTCTGTTTATGTATATGACATTGTAAACTGTCACATGGGGGGGGGGGGAACACACACAAAAAACCCAAGCAGCTGGATCCAATTAACCAATGCTCTCCGAGCCTGCTGGTAGTGGGAAGGTTCTGGGGTCTATATAAGCCAGACCCAGCTCATTCCAGAGAGAAAGAGAGAGACAACACCCATGAAAACTGGAAGCTGAAGGAATGCCAAGGGTACGAAGAGTTCCAGAAACGACCAGTAGAAAAGACTTTCACCTTGGGGAAAAGGTGCTGAGTTGGGGGAGAGTTGGGCATGGGCTGGGGCCTGCTTCTTTAGGAACTGTGGATTTGCCTGAGATGTCATCCTGGACCACCAGGAAATGGAGACATTTGGAGCTGTGGGATTTGGGACTTAGAGGGTCAATGTCACCTTAGTGGTTGTCTGCTAAACAACCTAGGGCTAGTCAAAATTCACCGGTTCACAATGTCTATAAATCTATATGTATTTGTAAGTTGTTTCCATGCCAAGAGTATACACATTGCTCTGTACTATATGTAGCAGATAAGTGCAATGTTTAATATTCATATATTGATGATCTGGAAAGGTGGGTGAGCAGTGAAGTAACAATGTGTAGATGCAGCAAGGTTATTTAACTTAGCAAAATCCAATGAAGACTATGATGCACTTCAGAGGGTGATGTTAGGTGTTTGGGGAACCTCATTGACAGATGAAGTTCAGTGTTGATAAATGCAGACTCGTACGTATTGGAAGGAAGAGAATGAACTATTTGTACATCTTACAGGGTTCTGAGTTAACTATCAACTCAGGAAAGGGAGTTGGGCATCATTATGGACAGTTCGTTACGATGTCTGTTCAATATTCAGTCACAGCCAAAAGAGCAAGCAAGAAGTTAGGATGCATAAGGAGAATAATATGGAAAATATTATTGCTATTATATAAATCAATGGTGCATTCTCGTCTGGAATACTGGATGGAGTACCGATCATCCTGTTTCAGAAAGAATATTGCAGAATGCGAGAGAATTCAGAAAAGGGCAATGAGAATGACTAGGGCCCTGGAAAAGCTCATATAGCAAGAGATTTTTAAAGGTTGGGAATTGTTTATATTTGAAAGTGTATAGGGTCCTGATAAAAGTATATGTAAAAAATAAATTACATAGAGAGAGAGAGAAGGCGCTTCTATTCTTTGTCTCACAACACAAGAACAAGAGGACTTTCAGTGAAAGTGAAATGTAGCAAATTCAGAGCTGATAAAACTTGTAATTAGGCGCTAGCTCTCATTGCCACAATATGCCACTGAGACCAAGAATTTAGCAACATTTTAAAAGGGTTTGGACAAACAATGTCCAGAATTATAATAGTTAATGCTAACAAAAATGTTGGAAGGGCTATAAAATCTCATGCTTCAGGGATTAAGAAATTTGTGTGTGGCAAGCCAGGTGTAAATCTATAATACACTATCTTGCCACTCACTAAAGGTCATGTGGACTCTCTACCAGGCACTAAAAGTTCCATAGTGTGCTCAGCACAGAACTTTTACTGCATGTTGGCTGGGTCCTCATGACCAGTTAGGGAGTGGCAAGCTGGTTCACTGCAGTTTCACACCTTGGCCTGCCATGAATTAGGTCTCTGTTTAGGCAAACTCTAACAGAGATTAGGATAAAACCTTTATCAGGGACGGATTATCCCACCTCTCCTTAGTGCAGGTTTTCTTAGCTCTTCCTCTGAAACATCTGATGCCTATGACTGTCAGATACAAGATATTGGACTAAGGGGACCCAGAGGCCTGTGTCTGATCTAGTATGACAATTTTTTATATTCCTTACAAGTGCTACAATAAAATAAGAGTTGAAAATTTTTGGAGAAATAGAAACAAAAATGTTGCAGTATGTTACCAGATACAAATATCCTAGCGTACCTTATTTTGATTATTCTGAGCTGTAGCTAGGGTACTTTGTGTAGTTTTGTGGAAGATAACTTTCAAACATTATTTCAGCTTCAAATCCTTTCATGTCCTCAGCTCGTTGGACTCAGCCTTAAGACCTGCCTCAGAGCCGTGCTCAGACTCAGCATCGAGCTTTTCCAATGGCTCATGACTTCCAGCACTGATCCTTTTCCCTGGGGCCAAAGAAAAAGCACTGCATGCACCAAGAAAAGAGACAGTCTGTGGTGCCAAAGGCAAAAGAAGACCAGGACAGACACAGACCCGTATCTGGCCCTTCTTCATCCCTGGCACCTCGTCAAGTGCTTGCAACTCCAGTGCTGCTGCAAGCTCCTCTAACACCTGCACAGGAGCCGCCTCCTCAGGGCAGACAGCATATCAGCCAGTTTGCAGTGCTGTCAACCCCTGAGGCTTTTGCAGTGGCCAGGGACCGTCTCTTCCTACTGGTGTAACTGGAGGTTCAAGATTTGGTGCCGCCAAGTGGCAGGGAGATATTACCGGGATCTTGCCCAGTACTGAGGCTGCTGTCTAGGGGTAAACCCCTCTTGACAGACTTAAGATCTCCACCTTGATGACCTTCTCCAGTACCAAGAGGCACGTCATTGCCCTGGTCTCTGCACCGCAGCTCGTCGGACTCAGAGGTGGGATTTTATTCCCCTCATCAGCATGGCCGACCTCACTGCTCCCCGGGCCGTTCCTATGCCACCATGGCCCCAAGTTCAGCAGTGCCTCCAAACGTTTGGCCAACAGGTCCTTGGGGACTGTCAGCTATGCAGTGGCCCTTTTGGAATCTTTGGGGGTTCCCCCGCCGTAGGACACCCCCTCAAGATGCTCATATTCCATTGTCTTGGAGGCTAGGGCACCCCCCATCCTGTGCTGAGAGATTCCAGATCTGGACTCTGGTATTGAGCAGGGCACTGAATGTCAGGAGAAAGCCCTGCAGGCTCCTTCAGATGCTGGGGAACCAATGGAAGCTTCTCAGCCCATTTTAGCCTCCTCCATCCTCCTCTCCAGGCGAGGCAATAGTAATGCTGGGGTCTCCCTGCCACAAGACAACCACAAGGCATACCAGGACTTGTTAAAGCAGGTAACCTCGAACTTGGGAGTCCAAGCGGAAGTGTTCAAGGAAGCAGCACAGTCTCAGACATTTTGTCATCAGCGGACCACTCTAGAGTGACCCTACCACTGAATGAATCCATTATGGATCCGATCAAAGCCTTGTGGCAAACCCCTGCCTCCCTCCCTCCGACAGCAAAGCACATGGAGCACGAGTATTTTGTACGAGCCAAAGAGTATGAATTCTGCATTGCTCATTCCATCAGCCTTGAGGCATCCTATCTCCCAGGAGCACAGAACCAGCTTGCAGATCACCTCAGCAGATTTTTCTCCCCACTCTACGAGTGGTTTCTCTGTACAGACATCATGACAGACATCTTCCAACAGTTGGGGACTCTCCTAATAGACCTGTTTGCCACCCTCAACAGCAGGAAATGTCACTAGCTTTGCTCCCTAAAAGGTCACAACCCATGGTGTCTCAGGGACACATTTCTGTTGCCATGGATATAAAGCACCTGTATTACGCATTTTCCCCCATCCCACTGATCCACAAGGTTCTGATGGAGATCAAGCAGGACCAAGTGTGGGTCATTCTCAGAGTCCTGGCATGGCCCAGAGAGCATTCATTCACCATCCTCATAACGATGTCTGTGGAGGCACCATTATGGCTTCCGCTACACCTGGCCCATGTCTCCTGGGACCATGGTCAGCTCTCTTCATCTGACGGTTTGGAAGCTCCATGGCTAAATCCAGAGGAGCGGGCTTGCTCAGAGCAAGTCCACAAGATCCTACTGGGCACTAGAAAGCAGTTCACCAGGGCTGCTTATGTTGCAAAACGGAAACAGTTCTCCATCTGAACTCCATTGTTTCCCAATGACAAATTCCACCTTTGCAGTCATCTCTGCAGCTCATCTTTGAATACCTCTTAGAGCTGAAACAACAAGTTTAGCCCTCTTGTCAAGGTTCACCTAGTGGCCATCTCTGCATTTTATCCCAAGGTGGACAGCCAATCCATATTTTCACATGAGATGCTGATCCGTTTTCTCAAAGGCCTGGAAAGGATGTACTCCCAGGATAAAGTTCCCATCTTCCCCTGAGAACTGAACCTCGTTCTATCAAAGCCTATGGGGTGCCCGTTTGAATCACTAGCAACGTGTTCATTGTTACACTGTTCCTGTAAAGTGGCCTTCCTGGTGGCCATCATTTCAGCAAGAAGAGTTTGAGATCCAGGCCCTCACATTGGAGTCCCCATATACGGTCTTATTCCAGGACAAAGTCCACTTGCGACCACACCTGTCGGTCCTTCCAAAGGTGGTCTCACATTTCCATTGCAATCAAGCAAACTTCCTACCAGTTTTCTACCTTAAGCCACATGCGAATAGAGAAGGACAGTGCCTCCACTCATGTTAGATGGGCTCTGACTTTCTATATACAAAGGACCAAACCATTCCGCAGATTTATGTAGTTGTTCATAGCAATAGTGGGAAGAATGAAGGGCCTCCTCATTGCATAGAGAATCTCATCGTGGATTACTTCTTGTATCTGGGCATGTTACGAACTCGCGAACCTCTTGCCTCCAGCTAATCTAACGGCTCACTCCACATGGTCTCAAACCGCCTCTGCTGCTTTCCTAGCGCAAGTCCTGATTCAGGACATCTGCAGAGCAGCAACCTGGTCATCAGTTCACATATTCATAATGCACTATGCAGCAGATGAGAGACGATGCCAGTTTTGGTCGCGCCATCTTACAGTCAGCCTGTCCTTGATCTCCAAACCCACCTCCTGTACAACTGTGAGTCACCTACATTGGAATGGACACGTGCAAGCACTCGAAGAATAAAAGTTACAGATAGGTTAGTAACCATTTTTCTTCTGTCTGTAACTTTTGTTCTTCAAGATGTGTTGCACATGTCCATTCCAAAACCCACCCATTGTCCCCTCTTTGGGAGGCAGTCAGTAAGAAGAAACAAAGTGAATGGGGTCGGCAGGGCCTTTTATACTGGCACTATGAGCACACAGTACCAAAGGGTGCTGGAGCCAACCCAACAGATACCGCTAGGGGAAAAAATTAAAGCTACTGTGCTTGGGGCGCACACACGCTTACATTGGAATGGACATGAGCAACGTATCTTGAAGAACAAAAGTTACAGAAAGGTAAGTAACTGTTTTTATGCTGGGCTGATCATATGTTGAGGATGGATGACACCAGAATACCAAAGCAGTTGCTGTACAGCAAACTAAAAATGGGTTTCTGCGCCTGAGGCAGCCAGAAGAAATGCTTCAAGGACACACTGAAGCACACCTTGGAGCAGTGCAAAATATTAACAGCTGGGAGCCATCAGCAACAGATCACCCTTGTGAGCAGCAATCAACAATGAGGTTACTTTTGGTTCGAGGTTAATCACTGAGGCACAGAGGTTGAGTTGTAAACGGGTAGATTTAGTGGGCACAGACTAATCCCTTTCTCAATATTGAACTATATATGTATTCAGTATGGAAAGTACTGCCATTCGTGCATTAGTCTTTTTAGTCAGTTGTACACAAGTCGTAATACCATTGTCTGTGTCATCTTTGGTCACAACGACAACAGCAACTGAGTGAGCACCAAGTACATAAAAAATTGAGAGAGCCCCTGACACAAAGGCTTTACAATTCAAGCATATTATGGAGGCACTAGTTGTGGCTAAACAGCTACATTTTTGCACAAAAACCAGGTATTTATGAAAAATACTGCATATCCTTTCCAAACTAATAACACTTACCTTTGAGTGCAGAATGAATTTTCTGTGGATATACAAGTTGATCTATTGAGTTTATGAGCTAAAATTAATTTTAAAATGGATCCTTTAAGAAAGTATCAGACTTGGTTTTTTTTTGTCTCTAATCATCAGAATAGCAGAATAACACAGTCCTAAAACTTCACAAATAATTAAAATTCACTGAGATTTTGAGCATAGGCTATGTTTGAAGAATTGCTTTTAGGATTAATGGTAATTTTTTCCTATTTTTCTTTATCATTGAAAATTCTACTTCATCAGAGGCTGACAAATCTTCAGAGAATTCCACAAAGAGCTTCTCTCATTCAGAATGGCTGCCATTTCTTATTGTTCATAAGAGAACAGCAACCACAAGTTGCCCTGAGTTAAGATGCTATTCTTAAAATTGCCAGCACTTCCCATTGTTTTCAATAGGATGCAGTGTGGCCAACTCACAATTTTTTTAATGGGATTGGGATGTGAAACCAGGAGTAGTAAAGGGACAGGTTGGAGGGGAGGGGGAAGAAGAGGTCAAGCTTAGGAGGAATGGGCCCACCAGGAACAGTCTGGGCCCACCAGAGCACACTCCCCTCCAGAGTCTGGAATAGAATCCAAGCTACCGAGTCTCACTATTCCTCTGCTGTCATCAAATATCTGCAACACTTAGGGTACGTCCATACTTACCGCCGGGTCAACGGTTAGCGTTCGACTTCTCGGAGGCCTTACTGGCAAAATGTGTCCTATCCTGGTCTTGTGTTGGTCCACATAGAGGATGACAGTCTCCTATTGCTGTCAGTTACTCCAGGAGCTCGGGTGGCAGAAGTCTGTGTGGTGGCTCTAAAGGTTCCAAACCTGTTTGTGACCTATGTGGTATCAGTATGATGCCAAATGATGGGATTTGTTTTATCGGTTTGCTCTTTTAAGAACCTAAGAAACTATACAGAGAAAAAAGAACAGGAGTACTTGTGGCACCTTAGAGACTAATAAATTAGTTAGTCTCTAAGATGCCACAAGTACTCCTGTTCTTTTTGTGGATACAGACTAACACGGCTGCTACTCTGAAACCTATACAGAGAAAATCTACCTGACAAGGTGTCACAGTCAAGCACTCAGAAGTTAGACAATGCCAGAATTAAAGCTGTCTGTACAACCTTAACTTCACCCCCTTGTGCAATGTGCATTATGATACATTTTTTATATGATCCCATATGATTTTTTCCATAGGATCCCTGCCTCATTCAGTGCACAGGGTAGACCTGCTATGGGGTGAATCAGGCTTGTGTAGTGAGGGAGACTTGTCTGCAGGATTCCTGCTTCATTTGTTGCAGAAGTTGGAAGGTGTGTACTATCTGGAGTACTAGATAGGTGCGTCTGGGCCCGCCCAAAACCAAAGGCCTTCCCTATTCAACTAAGGGGAGCAACCACTTGGTCCAGTGAATGAGGCAGAGAATTGCAGGAAGGGAAAAGATAATCTCCTGGTTAAGACTGTTGAATGCTGTCCTGGAGATCTGGATTTTATCCCTGCCTCTGGCACAGAGTTCCTATCTGAAGCTAGTCAAATTACTTAAACCAAACTTTTCATTGGTCACAACTTGTGTGTGCTTTATTTTCTGGGTGTCTGACTTGAGACCGTGGGTTCTGATTTGTAGAACTTCTGGGTACTCACAGCTGCAAGTGAAATTAGTAGGAGCTGTTCTTTGAACATATGAAGTGCTATATAATGCTAAGTAGTTTGAAAAATTAAGTTTTAGGCATCTCAGATAGGGCACCCAAAATTAGTGAATGCTTTTTATCTTAATCTCACTGTGCCTCAGTTACCTATCTGTAAAATGGAAGTAATAATACTTCCTTATCTCACTGAGCTGTTGTGAAGATAGTTTGTTTAGGAAAGTAATAATTCTGATTTCAGAGCAGGGTTTGAATTGTATGCAGTGAATAATGCATGAGGCCACACGTTGAACAAAAGGATAAAACAAAATATTGACTTAGCTGCTCATTAGTTGTGAACCATTCATCCTGTGCATTAAATGAGGCAGGGTTCTGTAGGTATGTGAAAAAATGTATGTGATGATGTAATTAAAGACCGTATCATGCAAACTCACAAGGGAGCTGAATTGAGGCACAGACAACCTTAATTCTGTCATTTTCTAAATTTTAAGTGCTTGACTTTGTAACCTTAATGATCTTGTAACCAAGTTTTTGTGTGTGTGTAGTATGGATATGCACTCATAGGTAAACTGTACTTCTGTGCGCCTGCAGGGGTTCCATTGACTTCACTGGGAGTCACACACTGTGCTCCTGATGACAGAATTTGGCCCACACTCAGATGTGTGCTTGCTTTTATTATTGAAATGGTACTGTGGAAACTAAAGCTGCAACTACTCATGACAATTCATTGTCACAGTAAATAATATTTTTGCACACAGCTTCTGCAGCAGTAATATTTAGTGGATTTATTTTGAACAATAATCATAACGTACCACATGTTACACTTTTTTAAGCAAATAATTTTTCAAATACAATTTACCCTGTATAGTTATAATTTAGTTTACCAAAATATTGTAATTTTTTTAATTTAGTCTCTTGTAGAAGTAATAAAATAATCTATACTTTAACAATAGTTCCCTTAGCAGTTGTTATGGAAACATTTAAATAATGGTGATACATAATATATTAATAGAAATTTGTTGTAATACAGAAATATTCCAGAAAAATCCACAAAACATGGTAATTGTAAGAATAAGTTTACTTTGTGAGTAGATACTTCCATCAGATGTTTGGGGATTTAAATCATAACTTCATTTTAGCTTTCACACTTACCTAACACTGCCAGTCAGAGCAGGAGTTTACTGACATGCTAAATAGTTTACTGAATTATTTGCTGCAGAACATCTGCTAATACCAGAAAAATGCCATCTCATCATTAGGCCTGTTGTGTCCAAAAAAAGCAGACAAGATGACTGTAGCTACCCTGTCTGCTTTGGTGCTCGCGCGCTCTCTCTCTCTCTCTCTCTCTCTCTCTCTCTCTCTCTGATTTCAGTGTAATGAAGAGCAGGAGAACAATATTCTGTAATTAAGGATTCCATTAAGCTGAAGAAAAGAGCAAATGGGGTTGTTTGTTCTCCTAGCTGAAAAAATTTGTCTGTGGTGGGGGTTAGTGGTAGTAGTGTAGGGAGAAGAGAGGTGGGTGGAGAGACTAAGTCAGGGCTGTTTGTTGAATATACTGTTAAGGACTGTTACCATCCTAATTAATCAAGTTAGAAATTACAGCTGTAGTCGGTTTCCCCCCAATTCTTCTTATCAATTTTCTTCTCTTTTGAGACAAAGCAAATATAAATTTTGTGTTCATTTGTCATTCGTTCTTTGACTTCAGCATCTCTGAAAATAACAATGTAGCACAAAAGACCAGTATTTACCTAGTTGTAATGTGGGTTGCCATGGTGTTTTGCAAATTATTGCAATTATGTTCACCATGCGAGTCGCCCTTGGTAACTGGCGAAAAAACTGATAATCCTGTTTTGAACAAAAGGTCAAATTGCTGAATAGAAAGTCTTGATTAACTAAAAGATGTACAAAGTGGAATTATTTCCTACCATTCAGAAATAGTTCTTGATCGGGTTTGGGGGAGGGGGTGAGTAAGTACATCTGATTACTGAAGTACAAAGCATTGAAAGGATGTTGTCTTGAGCCTTTCATGTAGTCTTAATGGTGGCTTTTTTGTCAAATTTACCCATTTGCGGCATTGAAAGAGGCAGCTGCATTTAAGCTGGAGAGATGGTGCTTTTTCAAGAGTTCAGTGCATGGAAAGTTCTCAGCAGTATCTGCAGTTTACTATTAGACCCTGGTCTATTAAAACTGATGTACTGCATTTGAGCCCATTGCTCTTGGTGCTTGTAAAACCCTCTGACTGATGATCTAATAAAGTGCTCTTACCGGACAATCTCTGATCAGATACTTTAAAAAAAAATCACAAGCTTTGGAATGGAGTTGATAGAAACAAAGGCTATTCTGAAAAGTTTGTGGCCTTGTAATCTGTGTTGAGGAAATTTGTATTACTTTGCTTTTGTTTCTAACAAAATTTCTTATTTAAACTGCAGATGTAACTACTGCTGAAACCATCTTTGCTTTAATTTTACAGAAATTATTTCTGAAGACTAAAAGTATTAACTTTTTACCAGTCTACAATAATTACTGACCTTGTTTATAAAAGACCCTCTTCTCACCATCCTACTCAAAGCCTATGACTTCTCCATCTTTTAGTCCTGAGAATTACCCTTGGCGGGGGGGGCAAGAATTGAGATTGCCTCTTCCCCCTGCCCCCCCCACCCTTTTTTTTAAAATAGCTACCTGGAAATTAATGCTCAGAACTTTGTAGAGCTTGTGTGAGAGTGGCATGAAAGCAAAGTGTAAACCTTAACAAGTTTGTGGGTTTGCATTCTGCATCACCTAGCAACCCCCTGGCTCAGCCAGCTCTCTTGTCTGCCCTTAGTCCTGTTTGCAGACTATTCAAACTGCTCTTCGAAACCACGAAAGATATTCAGTTTCATTAGTGCCATTCTCAAGGAGAAAATAATTAAACTTAAATGAACAAACATTGCTTAGTGATGCTTTAAACGATTCCGGTTTTAAGATGACCAGGCTGTTGAGACTCTATCATTACCATTTATATCAGTAAGCTCTTCTAAACTTAGAGAACTATACATAACTGTAAAAGTGTATGTATTACTTTTAAACCTTCATAAACATAAATTCCTTCAGTATTCAGGTACGTCTACTATCACAGTTTTTATATGCAGCATTTACCTTCACATTCTTTTTCTCTTCTCCTTTCTTTATGCAACTGAAATAGATGTCAGCTCAAGCACGCATAACTATTTATAACCATGTATTTGGGAAAATCAGATCTTCGTTGTACCTTCGATATTGAATATACATGTCATATTTATTTAGCTTCTGCAAAACAGTCTAACACGAAAAGTTTTGTCATACAATAGACTGTGAAGGGGGAAAAATACTTTTAGTTTCCTAGCTAAAGTGGAGTCATAGCTCCAATGACGTCTTGAATTCTTACTATTTGTTAGATTCCCTAACATGTACAATACATGGCTGGACTGTGTGAGCTTTTTGTGCTTTGTTGACAGTTGACAGACAAAGCAAAATTATTCCTGAAGCAAGGTACTGTACTTAGTTGTGACCTATTATAGCCTAAGAATTCAGTTTGCTTTGAGTTGGATGAATAGGAAGAGTATTTTACAGAATAGACTTGAATATACTACTAGAGGTTTTAGCTGTCTATACAGAAATACATATACATCCTCCACTGAGCCTTTTTTTCAAATGTAATTTTCCATATATAGTCATTTTAAGTATAATTTCCCACAGTTGCTTGCATGGAGCCAAATTTAACTGCTTTGGTATTGTCCGACTGTGGTAAAATAAAATTGCTGGTGATTGTTGGCTTTCTTTGTGCACTGTATGGCAGGCTATGAAGACTTGTGTGCTACTTTTTAATGTTTAATGTTCTTTAGGTGCATCTTCTTGTGCTTAGGCCCTGATTGCAAATTAGGATTGCAAGGCTGAGGTACTGGCCTTGATGTGAAGCAAAGCAGAACTCACTTGTTAATTTATTATATAATGTACCACTGTTAGGGTTGGAATTTCTCCACTGGTAGTGCTATTACATGTGTTTTACATAAGAACCGCTGTTTGCATCTAACCTATCATAAGGATTTGGAGTGCTCCATTATCTTTTCAGTAGACTGATGGAACAAATGAGAAGATCAATAAATTTCACATAACTTGTATGAAATGACATGTGATGTATGTTTAGAGATGTCTTACTTTAAAAATCAATTTTAATAACATTTAAAACTCTTACATTGACCTGTAAGATATTTTCCACGTTTGTTGTGTTTGATAATTTTGTTACAAGTATTTCTGCATTAACTTTAGTTTTTTCTAATTTTTTTTCTTGCTTTGTTCCTTCATTTCCTGCTTCAGCACCTCTCTGAGTTTTAATAATCAGGCAGGCATGACACGTTGCTATGTAGAAGGTTTATCTTAAAAATCAAAGTAATGTTTTTTTATAGTGAGTTCCCATTGGAGATTTTGGGGGTTTCTTTTCCAGTTTTCGATTCAAATTTGAATCAGAAAACAATATATGTTTTGTTGTTCTTTGAAAATCCTAAATCACAATACGCCATTCCTAAAAAAAGCCACAAACGTTCACTGCGTAGCCTAAAAATAGGCACATATTATATTTTGTGATTTGCTTTGTGGTGAGAGAGTGATTTGTTGCTGACAGAACCCCAGGTATTCAATCAATAAATAGAGGCACTTACCAAGTGCTGAGTAATACAGGAGTTCCTAAAACATACATTGAGGGGGTGGAGCTTTGTTGCACAGCCAAACCCTGGTACCTTTTGAGTCAATGAGGCAAATTTCCACATATTTAAAAGGGAACAAGATTTGGACCTGGGTATTGACTGTTCTGGGGCAGAGTGGATGGAAACAAAGGGAAAGCTGTCCTGTTTGGTAGCAGTCTTTGCACTAATCCTGGGATCTGTACACCATTTCAGTTCCTCAGTCTAGTTTAAGAGATGCTTTACATTATACTGACTGCAAGTGGCCCCCAGGGGCAATTACAGTAACTGGGAATTGCTAGGGCAATTGAAAACATTGGCTTTCGCCTTCCTTTTCCCAGCGATACCCCTACAACATCAGCAGGTTAGGGAGGATGGGGCATAGGAGTTGTTATACCAGCTTTATGGCACTGAAATATCCCCCTGTATTGGGGTGTGTCACTGTGTCGGTGTAGCTGCACCTGTATTCCCCCGTCTGCAGTCCACTATAGGCGTGCCCAGTCAGTCTCCACCCATCACCTGTCTCTGAGTAGGGACCATTGTCCCACTCTCTTCTGATCAGAGATTTTAAGTCTGTACACCCCCTGCCATCCACTGTGATAGCCCTTTCAAGCAGGCTGCCTGAAGGCCAGCCCCTGTTCATTGCTCTCCAAGCATATAGCCCAGGGGTCGGCAACCTTTCAGAAGTGGTGTGCCGAGTCTTCATTTATTCACTCTAATTTAAGGTTTCGCATGCTAGTAACATTTTAACGTTTTTAGAAGGTCTCTTTCTGTAAGTCTATAATATATAACTAAACTAATGTTGTATGTAAAGTAAATAAGGTTTTTAAAATGTTTAAGAAGCTTCATTTAAAATTAAATAAAATGCAGAGCCCTCCAGACCGGTGGCCAGGACCCGGGCAGTGTGAGTGCCACTGAAAATCAGCTCGTGTGCCAACTTTGGCACACGTGCCATAGGTTGCCTACCCCTGGTATAGCCAGCAGTTAAAACTTACCACTCAGGTCTTTCTAAACTAACACATTTATTCATACAGTAAAAGCATAGAGAAAACCATATAAAAATAGATTTAAACCCACACTAAGCATTCCAGAAATCACCCATCTTCCATATGGTAGGCCAGTATCCCTTCCAACACTTCAACAAGGGTTGGGGCCTCCCTTTAGACAGAGAGTCACTTCCATTTGCTGAACCTAAATGAAGGCAAGCTCATCTGTTTATACAGGTGGTTTTCAACCTTTTTTCATTTTCAGACTCTTAAAAAATTTCAAATGGATACGCGGACCTCTTTGGAAATCTTAAATATAATTTGTGGACCCCTAGGTTGAAAACCACTGTTCTATGGTAATGACAACCTTTCATGGATCTTTTAGACATAGTCCATGGACCCCCAGGGGTCTGCAGACCACAGGTTTATACCAAAAGTCCTTTCTTTAGCTTGGTCTACACTAAAAAGTTAAGACAACCCCGCTGTGTCACTCAGGGGTATAAAAAATCCACTCCCCGGAGCAACATAGTTAGGCCAATCAAACTCCCAGTGTAGACAGTGCTAGGTCGATGGAAGATGGATTACCTACACCTACAGGAGACTCCCTCCCATCAGCATAGGTTGTGTCTACACTGAAGCACTACAGCAGTGCCTCTGTAGCATTTAAAGTGTAAGCAAGCCTCTGGAAAACCCTGCCTGAACCATTATATGCGAACCACCCTGTGGGGTGGAACCTCTCTGAAGTTGTTTAGTCTCGGTGACTCTCTTTAATCATCCCCCACTATTTTTTAGTTCCTGGAGAAACTGTGAACATCTTCCCCCAAGAAGTAGAACACAATGATCCATAAACCATTCATAAATGTAATATAATGGTCCTCAAAGATACTGCATGGAGTTGCAATATCTGTCACTGGGTGATCCTTCTGGTTTTAGAGCCACTTAGCATCACCAGCTTGTCACAAAGTGGCCCTAAGATAGGGCAAATCAGGACACCAATGTCTTTGGAGCCTTATAATGAGCTTTCTCTGGAGTGGTAGTGCTCCGTTTGCACGGGCTTACCTTTTCAGGCTTGCCTCTAGTGGCATTATTGGCTAAATTTCCTTTTAATGAAGGAGAGCATAAGAACCCAGCTAATGGATTCTGTATAATCTGATCAGTTTTTACTAAAGGAAATAGTTTTGTAGTCAGGATATCTTAAATGTGAGCTTTGAAGAAATCCAAAGGTTAGAGCTCTCAAACAGAATTGAAGGTGCTGCTGTGCTCATCACTAAAGAGATAACATCACTGATTTGTGCACTCTCCTTGGATCTGCTGGTGATCCATATTTGGAAGTCTGGCTCCAGTGTTGTGTTAATGCCAAGTGAACCTTCTGATCTGAAGAATGCCAAAACTAGACTCCCCACTTCCTTAGATGTGATAACAGATCATATGCCGGGGTAGCTAGTGAGCAGCAGTAGCCTGTAACATTTAAATGAGAAGGCAGAAAGCCTCTTTAGATATGTCTACACTGTGTCTGGGAGCAAGCCTCCCACCCTGGATTCACAGACCTGTATTGGGGGAGCTAATGCTGCCACACTGAAAATGGTTGTGTGTACAGTGCTTTGACATTGCAGCTTGGGCTCTGAAGCCAACCTCTCCCCACCCCAAGATTTAGTGCCTGAGCTCCAGCCCGAGCCATAATGTCTGCACAGCTATTTTTAGCACGCTCATGTGAGCCCCACTGATACAGGTATGTGGACTCAGGGTTGGAGGTTCATTCCCAGATGCAATGTAGATAGGACTTAATGTCCATTCTTAGCATCCATGTTTCACATGCATATAGCAAGATGCTGAAGACAAGAGACTGCAGCAATTTCATTTTATGCTTTATCTGTGCTTCTCCGAATGTGGCTGAGGCTCAGTAGAGCAGGAGTCACAAGTCCAATTCTACTTCGGCTCTCTAAGTAATGTTTAGAATCCCGTGTAGTTATACTATCCAGGTATTTGAAGTGCCCAGTGCACTCCAGTCTGCCTCAGATTTAGGTAGGAATATCTGCTTTTTCCATCAGATTGAGATGTCACTACAGTCTTTTTCTTTTCATGTACTATCTTTAGACCTAACTTTTCTGCTTCCATTGCTAGTCTTTCTGACAACTTTTGTACCTCTTCTTGCAACATCAGGTCAGTATCAGATGACTAATTTTTTTGTCCATTGACAGGTAGGACCTTGTAAAGGTTTCCATCAATGGTGGTTCTTAAAATTTCTTCAAGATAGCATGCAACCGTCTCTGACACCTATCCTCAAGTCAAACCAACTACTTTGCTCACGCTCCACAAAAAATGAAACTGTCACATTTCCATAGTAATTTTGTATTAGCCTTATTACATTTTCACCAGCTGTCATCAACTGCAGGATTGCCCAAAGCGGTTTGTGCCACATGCAGTTAAACACCTTAGCAAAATACACAAAGACATAAACCATCTTCCCATGTTCTCCAGCACACTCTAGCATAGCACATGCAGATTGAATATTTGCTCCACTCTACCCCTTTGGGCTTCAACTTGGCTTGTTCTTCATCCAGAAGGTTCTCTATCATGGACACAGTTCTTTTCAGGGTGATGTACAGCAGTATTTTGCTAGGGTGAGTCAATAATGAGATTGTGTAGTAACATCCACAAATAACCAAGTCCCCCTTTTTATGAATAGGAACCATCCAACTCTTGAGCCATTTTCCATATTCCCAAATCACAGTGACAAGCTTATGGTATACCCTGATGAGTGCCTCCCCGCCACTTTTAATTAGTTCTGCTTTTATGTTACCCACTCCACAGGCGTTATTGCTTTACAGCATCCATACCACATCCACAACTTGTTTGAGCATAGGAGAAGGTACATTGGGATAAGTCGAGCACCTCGCATAGATCTCAGCCACTTTCATTTCCAGTTTAGAATTCATTTTACTCATATTATACAGTTCCCTGCAATATTTATCCCAAGTGAGGGGTGAAATGGTATTTTTCCTGGCAGGGAAACCTTTCGAAAGAGTCTTGGTAAACCTTCTTAGTGGCATTTTGGTAAACCACCTTAGTGGTCTTTGCCACAAAAGAGTTCTGTATATTAATATACTGTTGTTCAAGTCAATTGTCTTTTGCCACTTTGTTCAGTGCATCTATTTCTCGCATCATATGGGACTATTATTGTCGTGCATTTTCACTTGCCTTGCTCCTTGAAAAACCTCAATAGTCCATACAATGTTCAGGAAGCCAACACTCAACCCTGATGACCTTTCCAACTACCATCCCATCTTCAACTCACATTTCTGGATTAAAAATAAATGAGAAAGTAGTAACCACCAGCCATAAATGACATTAACCAAGCATCACAATCAGGGTTCAGACCAGAGCACAGCACAGCACAGACACAGCCCTCGTGGCTCTAACACATTAACCTCTTTATTACCAAGGACACTGCTAAAATATCCATGCTCATGCTGCTGGACCTCTTTCTAGCTTTAAGCACATTGCCCCAGATCCACAAAGGTACTTTGAGTTTAGGCACCTTAGTCCCAGTTTTGGGATCATCTGCCCAAGTCACATATAGCACCTATTTGGGTAGGCAGCCTCTGAGCACGCATACTGAATCAAGCCCCATTCATAATCCAACTGGAGGAGGGGAAGGTGGTAATGGTGGCAGTGATCCCCACCTTATAACTTCCAGCCCAGTCGTTAGCATACTTGCTTGGGATGTGGGAGATCCAGGTTCAGTTCCCCCTTCTCTGCCAGAATGGTCTCCCACCTTTTCAAGAGAACCACTGAGCTATGGAATATTCTGATGTGGGGCTCTCCCCGTCTCTTCTGTTGAAGATGTTCCACTGTGGATAAATAATGAGTGGTGGAAGCAGAGAGACTGGCCCTAACTCCTGGTGCAATAATGCTTTATAGAAATATGCTTATGAGTGTAAATATGACATAACTGGAATATGTTTTATGCTAGATATGCTAACATATCTTTGCAAAGGTTATAATCTACTGAATATATCCATCCTATTTATATGCTTGTATCATTTTTATATCTGAAGTTATGAGTGTTGGCTCTATGCTTGTATTTAAAGTGTTTGCTGTAGGAAGCACATAAGGCAGATTTGGTCAACATAGTGTGAAGGGGTTATTCAAGTAATTGGGAGTACTTAAGTAACAATGGACTTTGGGAAACGCCAATCCATATCTGAGCTTTCCTGGGAACAGTCAAACTAACATGTAAACAATAGCATCGGCCTGCAAAAACCTGAATCATCCATAGACATGTGACTTGCCCAGGTGGCTAGTGACCCCATTTTGTGGCTGTGATGTTGCACAAGAGAGAGACTATAAAAGGCCCTGGAAACCCCTCCATTTTGTCTTCAGCTGGCTCAAGAGATAGCCTCTCCACCCCAAAGAGATGCCTGAAAGAAACTGGAAAAAGGACAGTAACTACGGGGGTGTGAGTGATTGCTGGACCCAGACTAGGAAGGAGTCTAGTCTGTGAAAGAAGCTTATTGGTACATCTCTGAGTGTGAGATTTACCTGCATTTAGTTTCCTACTGTATTAGGCTTAGACTTGCGTGATTTTGTTTTATTTTGCTTGGTAATTTACTTTGTTCTGTCTATTATTACTTGGAACCACTTAAATCCTACTTTTTATATTTAATAAAATCACTTTTTACTTATTAATTAACCAGAGCAAGTAATTAATACCTGGGGGAGCAAAGAGCTGTGCATATCTCTCTATCAGTGTTATATAGGACGAACAATTTATGAGTTTACCTGTATAAGCTTTATACAGAGTAAAACGGATTTATTTGGGGTTTGGATCCCATTGGGAACTGGGTATCTGGGTGTTGGAGACAGGAGCACTTTGAACAGCTCAACTAATGGATGAAGAAAACAAGATTTTGGATGGACTCCATAACCTTGGCAGTAACAACCCTATCCAAAGGGATTTTGTTACCTCATTGGACTTAGCAGATGCTTATAATCAGCTCCCAGAGTCTTTACCAGATGCTAGTGGTGGTCAGACAGTCTCAGAGCCCTAACCTGTATTTCTTCCTAGACTACATTTTTTATCAGAGCCCTGACCAAAGAAGCAGCTCACAGCACCACAGTTCCAGTGTTAGAGTTGGTTCAAGCACATGGGTTTGTGATAAACAGCAGGAAGAGCTCTTTTATCCCTTCCCTTCCACAAAGAGACACATCTGTGGCCAAGGTTTTCCCCTTACTGGACAGATTTGAGCAAATCCAGAACCTGATATTCATGCTTGGAAGGAATTCAAGATTGTTCATCTCTCAGTGTCTGTAGCTACTAGGCCTTCTGGTTTCATGTATAACAATTATACCATGCACAAGATTTCATATTAGGCATCTCCAGAATGTGTGGAACTACTCACTAGAATGGGTGATAGATCAGGTGCTGGTTCCATACTACATGCTGGAATCTCTCAGTCGGTGGACAATCCCAGGGAGTGTCTGCAGGGATCTTCCTATCTGTTCTCCAGGCCCTCAAGTACTCCCTACAAATGCCAGCTTAATGGGGGTGGGGAGCACATCTGGGACACAGTACAGTTCATGGCACATGGAACTCCATAGACTGGAATGAGAGCATCAGCCTCTTGAAGCTAAAAGTGGTGAAACTAGCCTTCATTTCACCACCCCATCCAGTCAAACAGTACCACAGAGGCATACCTCACCAACCAAGGGGGAATTTGAAGCTCAACTCTACACTTGGCAGAAGGTGTTGCATGCGATGAGCTATGGTTAATAACTTACCATTCATGCATTTAGTTCAAGGGTATACCTCTCTTTTCCAGTATGTTTGTTTATCCCTCCCTGCTTATTATTCATTGCTCACTACTTCCCATACATCAGAGAATTGTGGGAGACTTTAGGCTGCAGAATGGGAAATTTCTTACCCAATAATTTCCTTTCTGCTAGCAATGTCTCCCGTGATTCTACAATCCATGGTGTGGCTTCATTAGCCAACAGACCCCATTTAATTTTAAGTCTGTAGTTTTGTGTGCTAGTTAGCCTACTGTACACAGTTCACTGATTAGCAACAATAACTTCAATGCCAATCATCTTATAAGAATTTTTACAAGCCAGAGAATGTTGTGACATGTTGCAAGCAGAACTGCAGAGAGGAGAACAGCTCTGTTATGGGACACGTTGCAAGCAGACAGGAAGTTATTGGGTAAGAAATTTTCCATTCTGGGATTAACTTCTTCTCCCAGTCTGCCCTTCCTTCCTTCCAGATAAATTCTTTAAGGACAATTACAGCTGTGTTCTGTGCTTCTCTATTGGACTTGTTATGCATAGTAGTGCCATCTAAGGTTGCTAGCTAAACTAATTCTATTGCCAATAAGATTGTGTTTTATACAGCTTAAGAAATAGTCTTTGTGTGGACAGACAAAAGGAGCATGGTAAAGCTCTGGAGCCCCAGCTCATGTCTGAAGTGTGTCCAGTGTCTGATGAGAAAGGGGGCAAAGTACATTGGGCTGGGTAGGAGGAAAGGTTGGGCCTAGAAAGGAAAGTTTTAGTCATCTGAACGAGTTTATCAATCCTTAAATGTATGATTTTTTTCCCTACAACACATTTTCTGAAATTTTTCTCCACTCTAGTTTTCAATGTTCCAAACAGTGCATCCACCGTGACCTCCTATGTGCATTGATCATCCTCAGTAATTCCTTTTCCTCGTGTGTTTACACCCTTCAACTGTGTAATTATTATGTTGTTACTCCTTCCTTATTCATCACTTAAACTATACATATTTAGTTTCTTTAAGCTTAAATGTATACATGCATCCGACGAAGTGGGTATTCACCCACGAAAGCTCATGCTCCCAAACGTCTGTTAGTCTATAAGGTGCCACAAGACTCTTTGCTGCTTTTACAGATCCAGACTAACACGGCTACCCCTCTGATGTATAAATGTATCATTCAGTATCTTTAGTCCCTGACAATATTTTTTGTCTTTTCTCTCTTTTGACAGTTTTTATCTTTCCAATTAATGAGGTGCCCAGAATTAAATGCAATACACCAGATTCATATGTGTTTGAATACATCAGACATGTATAGATAGCAAGTATATTTCCTTTTTTGTGCTGTTGCCTTTCAGATGCTCTTCTAACTTCCTGTCCATTATCATCTCAGTCTTTTTCAGCTTTATCTTCCTTCTTCCTATTGAATATCTGCATTTTGGATTTTTTGTGTAGCACTATTAGTTTTACACATTTGCTGGAGCTAGCTGGAAATTTTTTGTTGGAATGATTTTTTGACAGAAAATGCACTTTCCACAAAATCTAAATTACACAGAAAATTTTCAGTTTTTCTTGGAAATTAACAGATCTGTGGCTCCCCAATTCCATGGCAACCCATCAGGTTGAGTGATGGGAAGCCCAGGCTTCCAAGCTCCAGTGCTCTGGAGCAGCCTCTTGGTGGGCTCCTGCAGAGCTGGGGTTCCAGGCTCCCTGGCTCTGCCGTAGTCCGCCAGGGATCCTGTGTAGCAATATTTAATTTCAGAAACACTTATGTTTCCACTGTGGGAACATTTTGTTATTTCCAAGACAAAATATTGCAGAATATCCATTCTGTGAAGGGAAAAAAAATAGAGTTTGGGGGTTTCCATCCTGAATCAGACCAAAAAAATTCCAAAAACTAGAAATTGATGGTAAAATTGAAATTCTGTTTCCCAGGCAACTCTAGCATTTACCTTTTTACTTGGAAGTTCCCTGCTTGGAGTATCATGGAGCTGCTTGATATATAGTAGTTCCCCCTCTTGCATATGCATGCCCGGCAGTAGATGGAGCTACCAGGCTGTAGAATATACTTGTTTTCTTGCAGCTGGCTGCCTGGGCATTTGTCTTGTCTTTTGTTTTCTCTGTGGCTTTTGGTTTTGAGATTTGACCAATTTTTGTTCTTGTGGAAATTAGGTGCTGTTAAAATTTCTAAAACTGTGTTCATGCAGTAAGCAAAACAAACTTTTTTGTATTAAAACAAAATCCAAGAATGTTGCAATAATAACTCAATTTGCTCACTATTAATATGTAGAATGAAGACCCATTTCTTATTACACAAGGCCTCAAAAAAAAGTCTTATAGTTTGGCTTATCATAGGATACATTGCATAACATCTGACTATTTTATGCCATACATAAGTATCACTGGCTGAGTTAATATCAACCTAAGTAATTGCTAAAATGAAGCCTATCTGAAGCATACCATTGAGCACATTACAAGATATCCAAAGTGTTGCTGTATTAGAGAATAATCATCATGCTCAGCTAGTTAAGATAGCAAGTTTACAATAGGATAATATTTATAATGCTTGTCTAACTGCAGTATTCAAAAAGCTAGACTATCAACAACAGGCTTAAGAAGAGAGAGCAGTACTTTTCATTTGCAATTCTTTTCTCCGTTAGCTATACTTAGTGGACACAGTATAATTCAGGAATTTTCTTTTACATCACACATTTTCTCCAATCTCCTTGTCTTACATTTCTCACACCTAGCTGGGCATTTGAATCAAGAATTGTTAGAATCACTAGACTTGTCAACGTTGTTATCATGGTAGTCAGTGGTGAAGACACCAAACAAATTCAAAACTGCGGGTTTCCTGCCATAATTTTATTTGCTATTTCACAAATTAATTTAAAGACTTAACAATAGCTGCTGGGAAATGAAGGACTGGTTTTGTTTGGTCAGCAAAGACAATAGGCATGAGTCAAATAAGGGTTAACAATAATGCATTTGAATAAACTGAAACTAAACAGAGTGCATATGTTGAATTTGATTGCAACATGAATGTCCTTGGAAAAGTTTTTTGTTTAAAGCAAATCAAGACCAGAGCTTAATTATCAAAGCAAAACAAGAGACATAAAGAGCTACATGCTTTTAATATTGCTTTTTTCAAAAATAGCTCCCTTCACACATTTATCTGCATGTTTAATTTCCATGCATAATAGCACTAGTTATTGTTGTCATTTGTAAAGAGAGATTAACAGATAGTAAGTACAAACAAACGCAAATAAGTACTGAATAGCGAGGTGACAAAGAAGAAAAGACCTCTTTAATGTTAATTATGACTGGTAGGAAGTCTAGACAAATTACATTATCTGTTTTCTGTATGAATTGAAGGGACATTTAGTCAGTATCTGTGTCAGAGATACAGTTGGGTATTTGCTTTAAATGCAGGTGACTTGACAACTTAGTACTTCCCCAGTTTTTAACATACCTCAGTGAACTATGGAATTGTAATTTATCTAGAAAAATAAGTTTCAGCTACGTATGTCAATAACTAGACATTTCTTAATCATTAGAAGCAAAAGAAGAATATTAATGAGTTGTAGAATGTTGACGTTTTGTTGTTGTCTTAGAATATGGTGATTGTTTTCAGTTTGGTTGTCAGTCTGTTGATTGTTGTTTTCCTTAAATGCATTGTGTGACCAGTAACACTCATAGTTCTTTCTTAAGCAGTAAATAAAAAAAAAATAGTTGCATAAAAAAATTTGCTTCCAGTGTAATTACTACATGATAGGGTTGGTGGCCCTTTTTGTGTACTTCTTAGTGAAATAATATAAGCAGCTCCTTACAAATGAATCATATTTATGTGGCTCTTCAAATGCTTGATCATTAGCCCTAAATGCCAACAGTTGGCAGAAAGCAAGCAAAAGAGGTGGGAGATTGTCACATTCCAGGGTGCAGTCCAGACCAGTGAGGGGTTGTCACTGCCTGCCCTGCAACCTTGAGTGCTTCCCAATGCTTTGCTGCTGTAGCTTTCAGCCTGGGCTGCTCCCAAACAGCATACAGGTCACACCCTGATTGTCTATGTATAGCTACAGCCCTGGTCCAACAACTCTGACTGACCCCAGTAGCCAATCAGCAATACACCAGCTACATTCTGGCTTTCAGCAGCCTTGGTTACTATCTACAGGGTGACCCCAGCACACTCCCAGTCCCAAATTTTCCCCCAAAATTTGTGTTCTTCACTGTCCAGCCCTCTTCTGGACAGTTCAGATATTAGAGGTCCATGTTCTCTGTAAAGGGTCAATATTTAATACTTGGCTATTTTTACTGGAGTTATCAGATAGTTCAGTGTAAACACAACAATGGATTAGTTTTGATTAAAAATAAAGCAAATTTATTTAACTACAAAGAGATTTAAAGTGACTACAAGGCATTAAAGACCAAAATGCTTACAAGAAAATAAAGATAAAATGCTTTCTAGTAACTAAAACTTAACAAACTAGACTTGGTTCAAGGTCAAATCCTTACCACATGTTGTCAGCAACAGGACTGACCAAATCAGGGACGGGCAAACTTTTCGGCCTGAGGGCCACATCAGGTTTCCAAAATTGTATGGAGGGCTGGTTAGCGGAGGCTGTGCCTCTCCAAACAGCCAGGCATGGCCCGGCCCCGCCCCACCCCCTATTTGACCCCTCCTGCTTCTCGCCCCCTAACGCCCCCTTGGGATTCCTGCTCCATCCAACCACCTCTTATCCCGGACTGCCCCCAGAACCCCTGCCACCCCATCCAACCCCTCCTCTCATTCCTGACTGCCCCCTTTCAACTCCCTGTTCCCTGTCCTCTGACACCCCAACCCCTATGCATACCCCCACCCCCTGACCACCACCCCAAACTCCCCTGCCCTCTATCCAACCCCACACTCCCTGCCCCCGTACCATGCTGCCTGGAGCACCAGTAGCTGGCTACACTACAGCTGTGCCACCCAGAGCACAGGACAGGCAGTCGTGCCGCCTGGCTTGAGCCAGCCATACCACTGCACAGCACAGAGCACCGGGTCAGGCTGCAGCTCTGCAGCTGCGCTGCCCCAGGAGCTCTCCCCCAGAGCATTGTGCCGGCAGCGCAGTGAGCTGAGGCTGCGGTGGAGGGGGAACGGCAGGGAAAGGGCTGGGAGCTAGCCTCCCGGGCCAGGAACTCAGGAGCCAGGCAGGAGGGTCCCGCGGGTCGGACATGGCCCCTGGGCCGTAGTTTGCCCACCTCTGGACCAAATTCTCAGGTCAGAACCCCTCCCAAAGTCGCACGGCTGGTTCCTTTTTTTTTCTTATCTGAAAGAGAGAGTGAGAGAGAGAGAGAGATGCCTTGGAATGTTCTTGCCTCTCACTTTTATAGTCCAGTCACCCTTTGAAGAGGATTCTTCTGAGGTTTACCCCTCAAAGCAAAATTAAGTCAAACAGTAAAGAAGGTGACATGGAGTCTAATGGTGAAGGTGGCTCCATGCTCTTTCTCCTCCCCTGTGTATGCTGAAATGCAGAATTGCCTGGACTCCTGCTCTTTCCCCCTCTTACTGTCTCCAGAACTCTGTTTACTACTTACATGTAAATTGAGGTAAATAGACATTCTTCTTCACATATATGCAGCCATGTATTCCACTTAGATGTGTGTGTGCTCAATGCCTGCACCACTTGCTGCAGCTCCCATTGGCTAGGAACAGTGAACTGCGGCCATTGGGAGCTGTGGGGGGCCGTGCCTGCGGACGGTCAACGTAAACAAAATGTCTTGCAGCCTGTCAATGGATTACCCTTATGGGCCATATGCCAAAGGTTGCCGACCCCTGCTCTAACCTTTCTGTACCAAGTAGGCAGGTTTAGAAACCTTGTACAGGTTGACTCTGCTTCTGGCCATGGGCATCCTTTGAGTCCGATGCTGATACTGAATGCTTCCATGTCAGCAGCGTACCAGGCAGCTACAGACCTTCTCTGCCTTTCCTTCCCACAGGACTTTGCCATGGCTGCATCATCTATAGCTCCATCAACAGAAAAAAGCTGCTGAACTCTCAGGGCTGTCAGCACCACACCCCAATGTTCCCCTTCCATAGGTTGAGGAAGCAGGGCCAGTACTGGAATCCATGTGGGGGACCTTGGTACTGGGAATCTCCTTGGCACTATAAAAGTTACTGTGGTGGTTTTCACCACCCTCAATGCAGATACTATCAGACACTCAGGTACTGCTGCTCACTTCAGAATTTATACCATTTCTGGCTCCGGCGTGCCACTTCCTGCCTCGTTCTCAGCGACAGACAAGTCAGACTAGCTACTCACTCCCTTTGGTCTTGCTCTGCCCTTATCCCCCAGGTCCTGAGGCTCCTCAGTGTCTGAGTCAGGGTCATCATCCTCCCGTTTTCTATTGCCTGACCAATATTAGGGGCCATCAATGAACAGGAGTGGCGCTTGTCTCGTGGTTGAAACAGAGTCCTCTGGCCCAGCGCCTACCGGCCACCAATGCCAGTGGCCTCCATGGAATCTGTGGGACACTCCTCACTTGTGGAGTCCTCTTCATCATGCTCAAAGGCGAGATCGACGGCCAGGTCTGTGGTGGTGACTGTTGATCCACTGCAGACCCAGGTATCGGCGTTCCTTCTCTGTGCGGGGCCTCCATAGTTGTCCCACCTGGGTCCACAGCCCTGGAACGGGATTCATCTTTAGCCCAGTGAAGGGATTTATCTTCAACCCCAGATGATTTTGTGCGGGTTGGTTCATCCCTCCTTTTGGTACCAAAAGAATTTAAGGCAGCCCAAGATCTTTTGTGGCACATAGCTGCTTCCCTCAGTATCCAAGTGGAGTTCTTGCAAGAGAACACCCACAATTTAGTGAATATCCTGCAGCAGTCTGTCCCTGGGAGAGTCGCCCTCCATATCAATGATGTACTCCTTGAACTGGCTATGGCCCTCTGGAACACACTGCCTTTGGTACCATCTGTGGTTAAGCACGTGGAAAAGTGCTAGTTCGTTCCTGTGATGGGATACCTAGGTACAACCTGCAACTGGGATATCGCTGTGCCCCCCTAACTCTCCAATCTGGGTTGTCTCTTACAATGCTTTGCTAGTGACAAGCAGCAAACACCCGCAGGCCCTGTTATCACTCAGAACAACAGCATGTGGCGCCCCACACCCAGCTAGGTTGCACGAATGTTCCCTGAGCCACTCACGCATCACTCAGAGAAAGGCACCAGCAAATCTCCTAAGCCCCCAGCCTTGCACTCCAGAACTGTACCATCTTGCCCTGGTGAGAAACCTGACCACTGTAAGTTCATTACCCAGTCTGCCCCTCCCTCAGTGTGGAAAGGACACACACTAGCTTTTGTAAACTGAAATGAGATTTCCCAATCACTTCAACCAAAACACACTGTTTTAGATGAAATATAGGATAGGATAAAACAGATAGGAAGTTCTTGCTCATGTTGGAACCACACTGCACTTGCTTGACCATCTGGTCTTATCCTAAACACCAGAAAGTCAACCTTGGCTCCCACTCAGAAAATCTAGTTCACTGGGACCTTGTTAGATTCCACTACGTCGAAAACGTTTCTGCCGACTTACCGTTTTCAGACAGTTTGCCACCTGTGCCTCAGTCTGCAGTTTCAGCCTTCCACAATAGTTTGGACAAGTCTCCGGCTCTTGGGCCAGATGTCACTTGCACGTAGGTGGTCCCGTTTGCAAGGTTGCACCTTCGTCCCCTTTATATGTGGCTCAGGACTGTTTATTGTCCCACTCTTCACCCTTTAGATAGACTGATTCATCTTCCTCCACTGGTCCTGGACTCCTTGCAGTGATGGATGAATCCAGAGAACATTTGCCAAGGCATTCCCTTTGTCTGGCCCTCGCCAACCATGTTGGTTGTTACCAAGACCTCCTTGATAGGTTATGGGGAACAGCTGGGGTCTCTGAAAATACAGGGGCTGTGGTCGGAGCAAGAGGTCTGACTCTATATCAACATTCTGGAGCTTCAGGCCATCTACAATGCACGCAATACTTCTCAGGTCCATATCAGAGACTCAGTAGTTCACATACTTACCGACAATTTTGCTGTGATGTACCATGTGAACAAACAAGAAGGAGCACACTCCAGGTTGCTTTGTCTAGAAGCGATCTGGCTGTGGCAGTTCTGCACTGAGGAAAACTTTACTCTGATAGCCATTCACTTGCCCAGGGTTCAAAATCATCTCGCGGACCATCGCATCAGGTATTTTTCCTGAGTCATGAGTGGTCTCTGAGGACAAATGTACTCTGGGTCATCTTCACAGTTTGGGGCATCCCAGCAATAAACCTGTTTGCTACAAGGGATAACAGGAAATATCTGTTCTGCTTTTGAGGGAGCTTCAGTCCAGTGCTTTCCACCTCAGCTGGCAGTCAGCTGTTCAGTATGCCATTCCCCCGATCATGCCTCAGGTCATCCTCAAGCTCAAGGTGGATTGGGCCAAGCTCATTATCATTGCCCCGGCATGGCTGAGGCAGAGCTGGTTCTCCTACCTTCATGCACTGTCCGTTCAGCATCCCAAACTACTTCCTTACCATCCCAACTTACTCAGAACCAAGGCCACTCCTTACGTCCTATATTCAGCTCCTTGCATGTTGTGGCATGGCTGCTGCATGGCTGAATAAAGAGGAAGAGCGGTGTTTGGAGGCTGTCCAGCAAGTCCTTCTTAACAATAGAAATCTCTCCGCCAGGATGGCTTATTCAGTGAAATGGAAGAGATTTTTGGTGTGGTCATTAGTTGCGGAATACAAACATTGCTGGTCTCTATTCAGGACATTTTGAAGTACTTGCTGTGCCTTCAGTCATTGGGGCTTGCGTTTAGTTAATTGAAACTGCATCTGGCAGCAATATTGGCATTTCATCCCCCCATTCAGGAAAGATCAGTCTTCTCCAATGCCATGCCATCATATGCAGATTGCATGAAGGGTCACGAGGTCTCTTTGCAGACAGTCTCCAAATGCATACCATCCTGCGTCGAAACTGCATATGAAATAGCTTTGGCTCTGCCCCCTCAGTGGGTGGGAGTTCATTCTATGAGCAGCATCCATAGCATTTCTCAGAGACCTATCTGTATTGCATATTTGCACGGCTGCTACATGGTCATTGAAGCATACATTCACGAACCATTATACCATAATTGCTTCTTCCAGGGGGAAGCAAGGTGGAACGGTCCTGCAGTCTTTGTTTAGGTAGGGGCAGAGGGGACGGCTTGTAAGTCACCTGTGTGGAGTGTACAGCTGCAGCTACTTGGAGAAGAAACGGTTACTTACTGTAACTGGTGGTACTTCGGAGATGTGATGCAGATGTGTATTCCATGACCCACCCTCTGTCCTCTCTACATCGGAGTCTCATTTCTGGGCATTTTGGTGTGAAGGAACTGAGAGACGGTCAGGGCTGCCTCATGTAGCCAAATGAGGAGCTACAGCCATGAGGTGTGAATGCCACCCCTCTACGGGTACTGCTACATAAATTTCTCCAGCTCTAGTGCACTGGGCATGCACACATCTAAGTGGAATACACGTCTGCATCATGTCTCGAAGAATCACAGTTACATGAAGTAACCGTTTCTTCCTTTGTTGAGGATAGACTTGTTTAACAACATTTGCCTTGTCACGGCTGTGTGGGTTTGAACATGTGCTAACAAACATCATACAGGGGGTATTCCTAACTTTACATATAATGTTGCTACGTACGTTTCATCATGACATTATTGACCAGTAAATTATTGACTTTCAAATGATACCTCACAAGGCATATTTTGTGTTCTCTCTCTCTCTCTGGCCAAGTAATATTTAAATATTTATACAAAGTGGAAAAACTTGAACAGGAGAGACTGAAAGAGCTCCCCCCAGAATAGCCTGGTGATTAGGACACTTACCTGAGATGTGGGATACTTGGTTTGAAATCTCTGTTATAGAGTGGGAAAATTAACATGAGTCTCCTAAAATGCTGAGCCCTGGCACCTCTAAGCTTGGCAGTTCATAGCGCCAGCACCTCTGGGCTTGCTGCAGTTACTAAAGTAAAAAATTGCTTGAGTCCCGGCACATAATTGCTTGATCCCCAGCATCTCTCTTATTACAAATTAAGCACTAGTCTCTTGCATACCAGGTGAGTGCCTTAACCAGTGGGTTATTAGGTACAAAGGGATACCACCTCCTCCTCTTTTCTGAGTGGCACCTAAATCTCCTTGTGAATCTAGCCCGAAAAAAAAAATTGGCTGAAACTATTTGACAAATTTGTGTCAAAATCATGAATAGTTTAGAGTTGACTGAAACTGCATTTTTTTCAAATACACTATTCAGGAAAAAAAAATTGCCCAGTCTTAGTGAGACCTTCCCTCATTAGATAAATGTGTGACAATCTGTCCCTTGCATTGGTCTTCCTAATCTTGCAGTTTTTGTTTTAAGGCCTGAAGCATGAAGTTTATTATCCCTTCCATAATTTTTGTTTTTATCTATTATGATAACTCTGGGTATTCTTGAAATCTGTATAAATACCCACTCTTTTAAATCTTAAATTCTTTGTCTGATCGACTCATTACTATGACTTCCTGTAGTAATGAGTTCCACAGTTCAATCACTTGTGTTAAAAAATGTTTCTTTTTTTGGTTTGGTTTCTTTTTAGTTTTTTTTTTACGTTCTCATCTTTTAATTTCATTGAATGTTCCCTTGTTTTTGTGTTATGAGACAGGGTGAATAGAAGTTCCCAATCTACCATCTCTGTCTATACCATGACAAGACTAGAAGGGATCTCCTGGGTCACTGAGTCCAGTCCCTTGCTATCATAGGCAACACCTCTTGTAATTATGTTCATAAACTTACAACGCTCCATCTTAAAACTAGCTAGGTCAGTGGTCCCCAACCTTTTCCGGGTGGCGGGCGCCGGACGAGTCACCGAGGACCGTGGCCAGCAGACAAGCATGAGATGCCGAAATGCCGCTGAGAAACGGCAACATCAAGAGGTGTCGCTGCCGAAATGCAGGTGAAAATCAGCGGCATTTCAGCGGCGACACCTCTTGTTGATGCTGCTTTTTGGCGGCGATGCCTCTTGATGACGCCGCTTTTCGGCAGCAATTTGGCGGATGCTTGTCCGGCAGGCACCGCATTGGGGACCACTGAATTAGGTTGTTTGTTCCCACAACTCCTGTTGGAAGGCTGTTCCAGAACCTCGCTCTTCTGATGGTTAGAAAACTTCTAATTTACAGCCTACATTTATCCATGGCTAGTTTATACCCATTTGTTCTTGTGCCAATGTTGTCCTTTAGCTTAAATAACTCTTCTCGCTCTCTGGTATCTTGTGTATTTATAGAGAGTAATCATATTCGTTTATCTTTCAAGTGTGAAGAAAATCAGGCCAGTAGTTTTTAAGTGAAGAATGCTTAAAGTTGGCATTTTCACACATGTGGTTTAAAAATGTTTGGATTTTGGCTGCCCCAAGTCAGTTAAATATGAATCATTTCCAGATGTGCTGCAATTTAGTAGCACTTTTTTTTTAATCTGAGTACATGTGTGGAGATTTATATCTAAAACTGGAGCTGAGAAATAAGGGCCTGAACCAAACCTGTTCAAGTCAATAGAGTCGCCATTGACCAGTGGGTTTTGGATCAGGCCTGAACTCAGGAATTTCCAAAAGTTAAGGCTTCAACTGAAGCATTATTGTAGCCTGTATTGTTCAATGTAGCTTAAGAATCCTAAGAACTAGTTAATAGCTGTTTACATTTAACCATGAAAATGGCACTAAAAAAGGACTACATAGGTGTATAGCTAACCCTGAAGGAGATACCTTAACTCTTGGAATTCCCATACCTTTGAACATTTAATTTTATATTAATACTATTTTTATATTAAACTAATTGCATTTTCTAAAAGTTAAACCCACTGAGCAAGTGTTATAAACAAGAAATGTTCAAAAAGAGTTTTCTCTGTCGTGTGTCTGAATAGTCTCTTATTTTTCTGCCCTCTTTATGGTTATTGTGTATACTACAAATTCTGCATAGAAATTCTGCAGTGGAATTTGCCTCTAGCATGATGTTCTTCAGAAAAACCTTCCCTGTCCTGCTTAGAGATGCATAAAATCCTCCCTTGAAAGCACAAGTAATGCATTGATAGATTCTGTGCTTGTACTGGGCATAAATGGAGAGCATTGCACGAGCCTCAGGAGTGCACCCACTCTTCTGCTTACCTCTGTGTTCTTGAGAGAGAGATTCTGCACACTTTGCCTGGGCCATGTCAGAACAAGCAGGGCCAGATTTTTTTGCTCAGCCAGACAGATTGGGGAATGCTTTGTAATCATGTCTGTCAGTGTTGGATTTGCTGGGTCCTCCTATGGAAGTCACTGCTTATCACTAGGAAATCCACCAAAAATAGATTCATATTGTAATCCCTTACTTCCCCCTAAAACTCAAGCAAGCAAATTATGTCAGTACCCTGTGAAGCAATACTGAACAGGTGTGGGAGGGAGATGTAAAACAAGAGTCATGAATGAGACAATTAGCAGGACCTCTGTGGGGTCTATATGGCAATTTCTTAAGATTAATATGAAAATAGATAGGTTATGCCTGCTAAAAGCCAGCGAATGAAAAGAAACTTGAATGTTTTGCCATTCTGTCGTGCTGCCCCAGGATTGTCCTGCTACTACATTAGTGTTACTTCGCTGCGCAGTTGTGGAAGAGGAAAGTAGATGCAGAATACACACGTTGGGTTATGCATCTGTTCAGCATAGAATGCAGTATGTTGTGGCAGTAGGGGAAGTGTGTTGTATAGTGGATAGACCAAGGAATTTGATGTCAGGACTGCTTGGTTCTTTTCTGGCACTACCACTTACTAGCTTACCTTGGGCAAGTACCTTGACCTCTCTGTAGTTCAGTGGCTACACCTTTAAAATGAGTATTATTTA